>NC_043025.1:7287928-7314061 GCF_006345805.1 Octopus sinensis
ATAATGTCATATATATATATATATATATATATATATATATATATATATATATATATATATATATATATATATATATCTTATTATAAAAGGCATCTCTTATTATAAAAGGCAGATTTTATCTGCCTCCCTTTGGGAGTTATAGAAATCTACAATATAGGATTTCTTCAATTACAATTTACCTAGCATTTTTAAGAGTAGAATGCATCGGGTCATGCCAGGTCCAGTTTTTAAAATTTAAACTCCAATTAAGCAAAATTTACAGAAAACTCACATTCTGGTGTGTATGTCAAATGCTTTCCTTAGTCTGGTTTACAGCACACGCAAACGCACACACACAGTGTGCAATGAATAAAATGAAAGTAAATAGCGACAGAGTGATTTGAGGAAGACTAAACTGAAAGTATTTAAACAACTACTCAAAAATAAAAAAACACAGCAAACAGAACAAATAAATACATAACGATTTACTCCTCACACAATTTCTTCAATTAGAATTTACCTAAGATTTTTCAAAGTACTCCATTCGCTCATGCCTAATATATTTCTTTCAATTTCACCCCCAATTAAACAAATTCGAGAAAACTCAATATTTTAACATTTCACTCCGAAAGCATTGATGTACATGTGTGCGTGCGTGAGTGGTGTGTGTGTGGTGTGTGTGTGTGTGTGTGTGTGTGTGTGTGTTTGATGGGTTGTGCGACACAGAAAGTGTGGTGTGTAAGTGAAGTGCTTTTGTTAGTGTGTGTAAAGAGACAGACAGAGTGAAAGACAGAAATAACTGAAGTTTTCACTATGATATCATCACGTGCGAAAAAATTCGAAGGGTTTTGAACAATTGAGATACAGATGTCACGCCTGTATTGAAACCATTGCTAAGCTGCCGTAATTGCTTAATTAAGACTTGGTTGAAAAAAAATACCCCAGAAAAAAAAATGTACTGCTGGTATTTATATAATTCACTACTATTTTGCTACAATGTCATGAAAAAGAAAAAAATTTAGGTATGTAAATCGAATTCGCCACCCCCTTTTCCCCGTTCGCGTTTGTGTAAAAAAAATTATTATTTAAGTTTTAAAAAATATTTACTTTGTTCAAAAAATATTAATATTAATTAATTTTCAAGAATTATTTAATTTTATTCTGTAAAATAGTAATTAATTCATTTATCTGTAAATCCGCGAGGTTGTTACTCAGGCACCTAGAATGGTAACCTTCAACTAACACTATCTCCTCCGAGACCCTGCGGTGCAAGTTGACCAAAATTGAGAGTATGGTAGAAGAAGGGTTGCTCTTCCTTCCGTAGAACATAAAATTCAAATCGGACCATGTTAACACCAAAAATTATTTACATCAAAAGATGCTTTTTTCTCTATGAAAATCCCTATTTTTTACGATTTTTTCACTGCTGTGTCGCCACTTTTCGGTGTATTTCGACCAGAAAAATGTTCACAAAATTTTTACTTTTCAAAATTACAATTCCAGCGGGTCGAAACAAACCCGAGCAACGCCGGGCGATACTGCTAGTATGTATATATATATATATATATATATATAATATATATATATATATATATATATATATATATATATATATATATTATATATTATATAATGTATGTATGTATGTATGTATGTATGTATGTGTGTGTATGTATATACTTACATATATATATGTATTACATATGCATATATGGGTACAGGACGTCACAGAAGGTAAACAACAGGAAATACGAAATACGAAAATATAGAATACGAACTTTTTTGCGAACAGCGAAAGAAACAATAGTATCGATAATGCCCGAAATTGCGTTTGACTCCTCTTGCATAACTGATGAAGAATTTGTGACCTTGTGTGTTTTCTGTTCGCCTGTGCATTTAGTATGTGTTCGTTTGTTTATTTACAATACGTTTATTTTTAATTATATATATATAGATATGTCATATTTTCCGTTTGTTGTCTTTTTATTTAATCCTGAAGATATTATTTATGTAACGCACGCACTCATTAATCTTTTACCTATATATATATGTGTGTGCGTGTGCATGTGTGCGTGCGTGTGTGTGTGAGTGTGTGTGTGTGTGTGCGCGCGCGCGCGTGTGTGTGTAGTTCAAATTTACAGAAAACAAACGACGAAGACAGGTGAAAGAACAACAAGCAGAGTTTGAAGGTTTTTTAGTTATAGAAATCGACCCCAGGACTTACTCTTTGGAACCCTAGCACTTATTCTATCGGTTTCTTTTTCCAAAACGCTAAGCTACGGCGACGTGTATATACATACATACATATATATATATATATATATATATATATATATATATATATATATATATATATATATATATATATATATATAGGCGTAGGAGTGACTGTGTGACAAGAAGTTTGCTGCCTAGTCACTAGGTCAAATAGATTTGGACGATGGAAACTGAAAAAAGCCCGTCGTATATACGTGTTTGTGGGCCGGAGGGGTCTAGCTTCGTGCTTGTCCCAGACAACCGCTTGTTGACTTCCTTTCCATCCCCGCAACTTAGAAGTTCGACGAAATTAACCGATAGAATATGTCGAATGACTGAGACAAGTAAATGTTTTTTTTAGATATATCGTAGTAATATCTAATGTAGTTGTGGTTTACGACCAGTCAGGACGTTACCATTGGTTTCACACTTTTTATACTCTTAGCAATATAGACGTCTCCCACGGCTAAGAACGTAAAAGCCGAAATTTTGTGGTAGCAACAAACAAGATGAGGACAAATATCCGTCCAATGTAAAAAATGTAAATATTGTACAGAATTCCTCATCTCTAAAATATAGAACAATTTATGATTGTTTCAAAAATTCCATGTTGACTTAATCTTGCATCGTGTTTTTAAACGACTCCACAATTAATGATGTAGTCATATCCGTTGTACAGATACCTCGTTCATAGAAATGATCCCTCGCAACTCTCTACAAAAAATAATATGCTGAAGTGTTTGTCTATCGCTTAAATATAGGACATTAATCAATGTTTATAGTGGACGGCACAGCGGTCACGTTTATAAACATGATAGAAGATAAATCAAAATGAATTTGTAGAAATAATTGTAAACTATGAAGCAAAAATAATAACGCAAACTCAACTTTTCAGTGCTTATTACTTCTGTAACCCCTCAGAGGAAACATGACTCCTCCTTCACTCCTCTCCACCCTTCATTTATGGTTTGAGAATAATTCTATAATTGTTGTAAACTGGAATGGAACTTACTCTCTTTCTGCTCACATCCATTCACCATTTAATGCTACTTGCTTTGCATCTTTTAGAGAGATAGATTAGATATAACTAGCAGTATCGCCCGGCGTTGCTCGGGTTTGTAAGGGAAATAACTATATAAGCATTTTTAGAGAGTTATAGCCAAAAAATAGCAAAAAAAATGCATTAAAAATGGAAAAAAATGATGGTAAATTTTTTTTAAATCGTTGACTCATCGTAGACATTTTTAGAGAGTTACTTCCCTTATATAATATCGAAAAAATGCATTAAAATGGAAAAAAATGATGGTAAATTTTTTTTTAAATCGTAGACTCATCGTAGACGCGCGCTAATACCCAGAAGGGCTCGATATGAATCACGACTATAAGATACCCGGTTTTGGTTAAACTGCACCGCAAAATGTGGGAGTAGTTAGGAATCTAAATCGTAGGAGACAGACACACAACCTCTCTTTTATATATAAAGATAAACTCAAAGAGCAACTAGAAAGTGAAAGTAGTTTCTAACTTAGGATGTCTCATAGATAGTGGTGGCAATGGTGTTGGAGGTGGTAGATGTGGTTATCATGGCAGTGGTGGTGTAGTGGTGACAGTGGATGTGTATGATGGCAGAAATTATAGTGTTGGTGTTTTTGTAGAGGTGGTGGTGGTGGTGGCGGCAGTGGATGATGATGATAATGATGATGATAGTAGTAGTAGCATTGATTATGTTAGGATGTCTCATGGATGGTAGAGTTGAAGACATTGCAGAGTGTAGTGGTGGTGAAATTGGTGATTTTGAATATGATGCTGGTATTGATCTTGGGGTTGTGGTTGCAGAAGATGGTTGTGGTGGTGGCATTCGAGGTTGTAGTAATGGTTGTAGTGGTGGTTGTGAAGATGATTCTGATATTGATAGTCTTTGCATTGAGGTGGTGGCAGAGTCAGAGTAAATAATAAGAGCCGAGTTAACACAAGATTCTTAAATTTCGGAGATCATAAGATAGAGAGCAAGAAGTTAAAAGTTCCAATACTGGCCCAATACCTACACCCCAGATTCTTCAACTATTTTATAAGAAAGGGGTTAATGGCAGGATAGGGATTCAGCTTTAAAATAAATTGTATAACAAAAAATACATAAATAAATTACTGCTCCAACGATGTAATTTTAGTATGTGTGTATGTATGTATGTATGTGTATGTATGTATGTATGTATGTATGTATGTATGTATGTATGTATGTATGTATGTGTGTGCGTGTAAGCAATGCAAACAATGGAAAATAATTTAAACACTCATTTTCTGATGTCTAAGGATGGATATTTATGCGTATGAATCTTTTTCTTTTTATTTTCTTTGAAATATAATTCTAGGGAACTGAAAAAGCTGTGTACGATGCCAAGCGAATTTAGCTGTTTACGATGAACGGATGTTTACGTTACAAACGAATCTGTAGGTCTGTTTACATGTTTACGTTAACCACGTCACAAAATAGCTGTTACGTCACAGTAACAATATTTTGAGAGGCAGTAAATAATATGAGGTCGAAAGAAAGAATATCATTGGTTAAAATTCGAATTATTAAACAACGTTAAACTTAGAAATTACAATTCCGTTTTGATTTTGGGTTACAATTATGTTTTCTTTTGACACATTCTACCAGTATACGAAGTTTCAAATTGTTTAGTTAACTAAGAAAATCTGGCCTTCAAACTGAAAAGATCCTATATATATATATATATATATATTATATATATATATATATATATATATATATATATCATCATCATCACGTGACCGACCAGACCATCAGATGTTGCTACACATCGCTGGTCACAATGCGTTTGCATTGTTTTTTCTAGCCTTCGAACGACGCCACCCCGCTGGCTAAGCGAGCAGGCCAACAGAAGAAAGAGTGAGAGAAAGAGTGGTGAAAGAGTACAGCAAGGATCACCACCCCCTGCCGGAGCCTCGTGGAGCTTTTAGGTGTTTTCGCTCAATAAACACACACAACGCCCGGTCTGGGAATCAAAACCGCGATCCACCGACCGCAAGGCTGCTGCCCTAACCACTGGGCCATATATATATAAAAAAGACAGTTTGAAGGCCGTAATAACATGGGCGATTTTTCCCAGGCATTGCGGTTTCCTCTTACTCCGTTGCGCGTACACAATATGCTAGAACTGGCAGTCAAAAAGTCTTAAACGAAAAAAAAAGGGTGAATAGTTTGGTTAACGCAGTGGTTTTCAACCAGGGTTCCGCCAGTACAGTCCAGGGGTTCCGCAAGAAGTTACAAAACTGCTAAAATCGGCAGTAATTTTTAATTCTCCTGTGCAGATATGTGTGCATAAGACTATTAAATTATTGCACAAGGGTTCCTCGAGCCAGTGGAATGTTTCCTTGGGATTCCGCTCCAGCAAGAAGTTTGAAAAGCACTGGGTTAACGTAATATCTTGGGCGATTCCAGAAGTAGTGGTTGGCATAACTTCATGGTTTCGTATTACTCCGGGATGAATTGATGGCAGTGAACTTACCTGTAGTCAGCGGCTCAGCCTGATCAGAGCACACCTGTGATCTCCAAGCTGAATACACAATCAAGTAACGTTATTCAAGAGACCCTTCCGAGGGATCCCATTTTGGCAAGTTGGATCTGCGATCGTACTCTTTCGGTCCACTACCTAATATTCATGGCCATAGACTTGAAAACCGAATTCAAGAAAGTGAGAGCAGCATTTTTACCATTCTCTCCTTTTCTGACGATCAAACGCTTAGGATCTTTTCCTTTTAAACGGCAGACAATTTCTAGTTAACTAAACACTCTAAATCTTGGTATACTGGTAGAATGTGTCAAAATAAAACATTTTTTTTCTCTTGGCTTTCTTGAGAAAATTGTAATTTGTTTGTTTAACGTAGTTTAATTTTTCAATTTTAACCAATGAATCGCCTCTAATTGAGCTAAAATCATTTGCTGCGTCTAAAACTGAGACATCCTATAACTAACCTTAATCCTCCCCTTAACCCTAACCCTAAATTTTTTTTTCCTTAATTGTTAAATTAATTTGATTGTTACACGTGTAAAAAAAATTATAGAATTATTTTGTTTGTTAATTGTTTAAATTATTTTCCATTGCTTTAGTTTTTTTTACACGCGTAAAATGATTTTAGTTGAATGGAGGTAATCGATTGGTTAAAATTGCCGAAATGCTCGGATTTTCAGACGAAATATCTTACAATCTATAGAATTTACTCAATAAAACCAAGAGAAAATGATGTTTTATAAACACATTCTACCAGTATACGAAGCTTAAAACTTTTTAGTTACCTAGAAATTATGTTACAAACTGCCGTTCAAAAGGAAAAGATTCAATGCTTATGCTGAAGTATTACTGCAATAGCATTTGCGATTCTACCATCCATTTGTGTGTGTGTGTGTGTGTATATATATATATATATATATATATATATATATATATATATATATATATATATATATATATATATATATATATAATAAATATATATAGAATCAAAATAAGCAACAAGAATATCTTCGGTAATTTGGTACGATCGTTTCGTACTACATTATTTTATTAAACATTGTAAGTATTACAACAGTTTTAAAATGTTGAGCAATCATCAGCCATTTATAGAGGTTTTCCATCAATACATATACTTATTTTCATGTTAATTGATAACATTATAAAGAGGATAGATATATAGACATTTGTGTGTGTGTGTGTGTATATATATATATATATAAATAAATATATATATAATCAAAATAAGCAACAAGAATATCTTCGGTAATTTGGTACGATCGTTTCGTACTACATTATTTTATTAAACATTGTAAGTATTACAACTGTTTTAAAATGTTGAGCAATCATCAGCCATTTATAGAGGTTTTCCATCAATACATATACTTATTTTCATGTTCATTGATAACATTATAAAGAGGATAGATATACAGAGATGTTGATTTTAATGTTAAGAACATTAAGGTGTTAGAATTTATATATATATATAGTGAAGGCGCATGGCTCAGTGGTTAGAGCGTCGGGCTTACGATCATGAGGTTGTGAGTTCGATTCCCAGACTGGGTTGTGTGTTGTGTTTGTAAAGGAACAGGTTGTGTCTTGACACTGTTTGGGTGCAACCAATTTCCTTTCTTTTGTTTCCAGAAACTACCAGTCAGGAACAAGAACGCAACCTTAAAAATATATATATCTCTTTATTTTCTTATTTACAAAAGAAAGCACGTTGGTATATTGGTATCCACTTGGTTCGATATAGCAAGGCTGAAGTTTAACATTTGTAAGATAAACCTCACAACAAATTCAGCAGCAACAGAGCAGGTCAAATCCCAAGCATCTGGGACAGGAGAATAGGCTAATCACACATTTAACACGTCTTCTCTCTTCAATAGCCGTGTCTCAAGTCAACGACGCTAACAAGGAACGCGATAGAATTTTCTTCCCCAGTCTCTAGCGCATGTGGATGAAGGAACTTCCTTAGGCCTTTCCAGAAGGTTCCAGCCCCACACACGCACACTAAAGAATGAACATCACTACATGTTGTTGAGCAAGACACTTTATTTCACGTTGCTCCAGTTCACTCAGCTGTAGAAATGAGTTGCGACGTCACTGGTGCCAAGCTGTATTGGCCCCTTTGCCTTTCCCTTGGATAACATCAGTGGTGTGGAGAGGGGAGGCTGGCATGCTTGCCCGGATTTGTACCTCGGAGGGTAACTTTGTAGGTGCAATCCCATGGTCATGAATGACCAAAGGGGGTCGCCCATATATGTATGTATCTGTGTGTGTGTGTGTTTTTAAAGAAAATTTGGACTGGTCTGTTTGATAGGTTTTTCTTTTAAATTATATAGGCTTTTCATAAAAAAGTTTTTATCTGTGCGTGTGTCTTGTTTCCTTCTTATCCTGATGAGGGGATCATTGCCATGTTGCACTTTAGTGTAAATGAACTGCGGGGGTGAGCTCCCAAAATGGCCATAGATATATGTGAATGTTGAATTTGACCTGTGAAGTCTGTTTATTATGAACTTTTGCATGTATTTGTGAAAGGGGAGTAAAAGATTTTTTTCAAGATGTATGTGAATTTCACCTGTGGGAGTCTGTTTACTAATGAACATTGGAAGTACTTGTGTGAGGGAAGTATAAGACTTTTTTCAAATATTTAAGAAAAATATTTTAATTGTCTGATAAAACTTTTTTAGCCGGTGGACATTTATTTTATTTCATTTTATTTTCATCTTTATTTATTTTCATCATCATCATCATCATTTAACGTCCGTTTTCCATGCTAGCATGGGTTGGACGGTTCGACCGGGGTCCGGTAAGCCATGGAGGCTGCACCAGGCTCCAGTCTGATTTGGCAGTGTTTCTACAGCTGGATGCCCTTCCTAACACCAACCACTCTGTGAGTGTAGTGGATGTTTTTTTACGTGCCACCTGCACAGGTGCCAGGCGAGGCTGGCAAACAGCCACAATCGGTTGGTGCTTTTACGTGCCACCGACACGGACGCCAGTCAGGCGACGCTAGTAACTGCCACGCTCAAACGGTGCTTTTACGTGTCACCGGCACGGGTGTCTTAACGAATTTGACTCAACAGGTCTCCTCAAGAACAGCGGGTCACTCTATGATCCAAGGTTAGCGCAGCAGTCCGTCCTGCGAGCCATGAACTCACTTCATTTGTCGGGTCTTTGAAGTCACAGCATATCTCCAGAGGTCTCAGTTTGGCTTTTTGGTAGTTTATGAATTTTTAGTCATTTATATTTAACTTTTTGATAGACTGTTCTATTTGTATTCTATTCGATTATTTATTCTTACCTTCTGTGATTTTATGAATATGTATTATTTATGTGTTTGAAAACCATAGTGATTTTTATATATGATTAAATGTTTGAGGAGTGGTGTTGTATGTAAAGTCGTTGACCAACATTTAATGCTTGTTCTATAACCAATGCTTCTTTATATATATGTATATATATATATATATATATATATAGGCCTCACTGAGGAAATGACCAGCGACCGAGACCTTTGGAAATATGCTGTATGTGAGAAGACCAGGCAGGACAAGTGAGCCCAGCCCACTTATGCATGCCTTTCCTCCCTTGGACACAAAGACCTGTTGAGGCAAGCGAAGTCGATATAGAACCTCATCCGACGACAGGCACCCATGCCAACCCCCTTTGCTTGCGAAGACATGTTGGGGCAAGCGAAATTGAAATCGAATTGAACCAGCCAGGATCCCTGGTCTGGTGGTACGTAAAAAGCACTATCCAACTCGTGGCCGATGCCAGCGCCGCCTCGACTGGCTTCTGTGCCGGTGGCACGTAAAATACACCAATCCGACCGTGGCCGTTGCCAGCCTCGCCTGGCACCTGTAAAAAGCACCCACTACACTCACGGAGTGGTTGGCGTTAGGAAGGGCGTCCAGCAGTAGAAACACTGCCAGATCAGACTGGAGCCCGGTGCAGCCTTCTGGCTTCCCAGATCCCCGGTCGAACCGTCCAACCCATGCTAGCATGGAGAACGGACGTTAAACGATGATGATATCACTGCATATCTTTCCCGCCTTAGTTCTAGGGAAATTTACAAGAAAAAAATTCACAGCTTTTCAAAAAGGTGCCTGGTTTTTTATACTTTCACCTCCGCCTTAGCGAAGATGGAGGCATTGTTTTCAGTCATGTTTGTTTGTCCGTGGACAAGATATCTCAAGAACAACAGGATGGATTCAGATGAAACTTTCAAGGATGTTTGACCTCATGACTGACACAAACTGATTAGAGTCTGGGATCGATCCAGTACTGGACAAGGATTCTGGATTATTCTGCTGGTTTTTTTACTTACTTTTTGAGAGCAGTCGGGTTCATTATTGGTATTCTCGTTAGTGAGAGCAGTCAAGTTTGTCGATCAACATCAATGGAAATTGCAGCTGTGATACCAGTGCCGGTGACAAGTAAGCGAACCATCCGATCGTGGCCGTTGCCAGCCTTACTTGGCCCCCATGCCAGTGGCACGTAAAAAGCACTATCCGTCCGTGGCCGTTTGCCAACCCCGTCTGGCACCTGTGTGGGTGGCACGTAAAGAGCACCCACTACACTCACTCACGGAGTGGTTGGCGTTAGGAAGGGCATCCAGCCGTAGAAACACAGCCAGACCAGACTGGAGCCTGGTGCAGCCTTCTGGCTTCCCAGACCCCAGGTAGCTAGCATGGAAAGCGGACGCTAAATGATGATGATGATGATTCTCATTTTAAAAATCAGCTCTGGCTAATCGTTGACAGGGCATTGGTGTTGCCTTGGCAGAGGTTTGTGCTCTCTGAGTGCTCTTGTTTATAATAAAATTGTTTAGCTGAAACAATGAGGGCTGATCAGGGGCTGTGGAGTCAAAACAAAAACTTCAACTCCGACACCACTGACTCCGAATCCTCTTTATGTAATTAAGTGATTGTGGTCTACATATCTCATAAAGCACATGCATACACTTGTACTTTGAGTAGGCCTATATGTTATAATTGGTTTATTAAAAAGAATAAAGATATTTATATATTTGTTGTGTAATATTTTTTATGTGAAGTCGTGTGTTGAAACAGATATTGTTATATTTCGGAATGGTCATTTTTGCCAGTTTAGCCAATAAAAACACACGCACTATATATTTGGTGTTACTTTGCTTCAGTGTTATTTATTTTTTACATTAATCTTAATCTTATTTCGGCCAGAGTTCTTTTGTCACACTCCTGTGACCGCATCAGTGGTCCTTTGTTTTCTTCTTACTTATTTGTGTCTCTCCTTAATAACCGTCAGCTATTCAAAATAGTTAGTAAATCACAGCAAATCACCACATCTTCTGGTCCCTTGTCATTTCCTCAGTGAGGCCCAGCATCCGAAGATCCTACCTAGATGCTTAAAACAATTTACTAAAAGAGCCTTGTTGTTAATTAATCTGGTATTCAGAACATTAATTAACAAGAAATTTTCCCCAAGACACCTGATGAAGGCTGGAGGGTATATCAGCCAAAATGTTGTGTTAACAACAAAGATGAGGACAAATATCCATCAAATGTAAATAATCTCTCTATATATAAACGGCTTTCTTCTTTCTTATTTGTGTGTCTCTCCTTACTAATGGTCAGAAAGAAGAAAGCAAAGGACCACTGATGAGGTCACAGGAGTGTGACGAAAGAACTCTGGCCGAAATAAGATTAAGATTAATGTAAAAAATAAATAACACTGAAGCAAAATCATCATCATCATCATCATTTAGCGTCCGTTTTCCATGCTAGCATGGGTTGGACGGTTTAACTGGGGTCTGTGAAGCCGGAAGGCTTCATCAGGCCCAGTCAGATTTGGCAGTGTTTCTACGGCTGGATGCCCTTCCTAATGCCAACCACTCCGCGAGTGTAGTGGGTGTTTTTTATGTGCCACCTGCACAGGTGCCAGACAGAGCTGGCACAACGGCCACGAACGGAGGGTGCTTTTACGTGTCACCGGCACGGGGCCAGGCGGTGCTGGCAACGGACACGAACGGATGGTGCTTTTACGTGCCACCGACACGGGGCCTGACACCAAATATATAGTGCGTGTGTTTTTATTGGCTAAACTGGCAAAATGACCATTCCGAAATATAACAATAAAGATACTGTGAGTCGGAGTCGGAGTCAGTATAGTTTTACTGACTCCGATTCCGATTCCAGCTACTGTTTAATTGTTTCTGACTGACTCTGACTCCACAGCCCTGGGGTTCACGACAGAAAGGGCATTCAACCAGAGAAAATCTGACTTAACTAATTCTATCTAACCCAGTCAAGCAGAGAAGAGTGCTTGTTAAAAACAATTATTCTTTTCTTTTACTGTCTTACTGGTGTCAGTCATTTGACTGTGGCCATGCTGGAGCACCACCTTAATGGGGTTTTTTTTTAACCCCGGACTTATTTTTTGTAAGTGTAGTACTTACTCTCTTTCTCTCTCTTTTATTTGTTTCAGTCATTTGACTGCAGCCATGCTGGAGCACCGCCTTTAATCGAGCAACTCGACACTGGGACTTATTCTTTTGTAAGCCCAGTACTTATTATATCGGTCTCTTTTGCCAATCCGCTAAGTAACGGGGACATAAACACACCAGCATTGGTATCTTTTGCAGAACCGTTAGGTTAAGGGACATAAACACACCAGTTGTCAAGCAATGGAAATGGTGACAGACACAGACATACACACACACACACACACACACATACACATATATATATGATGGGCTTCTTTAAGTTTCCATCTACGAAATCCACTCACAAGGCTTTAGTAGAAGATGCTTGCCCAAGGTGACATGCAGTGGGACTGAACCCAAAGCCATGTGGTTGGGAAGCAAGCTTCTTACCACACAGCCATGCAAACATATACACAAAAAATTAACAAGGAAAACAGTTTAGAAATATAAATAAATATATATTTATCTTTTAGTCAATGACTTTTTACATTAAAAATGATCGTTAGTGATGCTAACAAAGGAAGCAATTAGACTGGTGGCCATAGTTCTTTTACTGCGGCATGTTGTTCCTCAGGTAACCATTTCAAGTATTCTGCTAGAAGATCTACAAAGAAAACAAATTAAACAAATTGTTAATAACTGGGGCTGCAGAAGAGAATTAAAGCATTCGAGCTTTGGTGTTGGAGAAGACTTTTACGGATTCCATGGACAGCGAGGCTCACCAATGGAGAAGTTCTTAAGCAGATCAGGCCGAAAATGTCGCTAGAAGCTAGGATCACCAAGCATAGATTGGCATGTTTCGGTCATGTTATGCGAAGAAAATCCCTGGCGGAGGACATCATGCTCGGAATGGTCAGTGGCAAGAGAGGAAGAGGCCGACCAAGAACCCGCTGGCTTGACACCATCAAGAGTGATACCAGAATGGACATGGCCAGTCTTAAAGAAGCAGCCCAGGATAGAACTGACTGGAGGACACTGATCCAACGAGTGACCGAGAGTCAACTCAGCACATAGATAGATAGATAGATATATGTGTGTATATATATGTGTGTGTATATATGTGTATATATATATATATATGGACACTAAAGAAAGCTGACCAGAAGAGAATTAATGCATTCGAGCTTTGGTGTTGGAGAAGACTTTTACGAATTCCATGGACAGTGAGGCTCACCAATGGAGAAGTTCTTAAGCAGATCAGGCCGAAAATGTCGCTAGAAGCTAGGATCACCAAGCATAGATTGGCATATTTCAGTCATATTATGTGGAGAAAATCCCCGGAGAAGGACATCATGCTCGGAATGGTCAATGGCAAGAGAGGAAGAGGCCGACCAAGAACCCGCTGGCTTGACACCATCAAGAGTGATATCAGAATGGACATAGCCAATTTGAAAGAAGCGGTCCAGGATAGAACTGACTGGAGGACACTGATCCAACGAGTGACCGAGAGTCGACTTCGACTGGGCGGATAGAGAGATAGATAGGGGCTGATATTCAATCTATCCATCCATCTTCTCTTCCCACTATTTCTGAGAGGGTTGTGGAGGTAGAGTCCTGAGGTACCTCCTACATAGGGTCCTATCAGAAGCAACCATCATTACTCTTTTCCTGCTGGGTCCCTAACCATGACAAACAGAGACGATGGATATCATCTAACCATGTCTACCCTTAGGTCGAATTCGGCGCAAGTCGGGGAATCCCTGTACTTATATTACACCATATAAACACCAGTGTAAGTTACACCATAAAATCACAGAATTATGTGATGACAAAAAATACTTACAAGTCTTATTCTTCGACCATTCGTCTGTTAGCGACTTCTTGTCATCGACATCTGCAGCCAGAAGGCATCTCACTAGTTTCTCTGTTTCTGGTTTTAGCCTGTCCAGGAAGAAGCAATAAAGAAATATTAGTCTTTAACATTTAGCCGTTTTATTATCCCAATTTCTCCTTAGAATCCCAAAGTTGCTTCATCCTTTTTTGTCCTAATTTCTCCTTAGAAACCCAAATTTGCTTCATCCCTTTTTGTCCTAATTTCTCCTTAGAAACCCAAATTCGCTTCATCCCTTTTTGTCCTAATTTCTCTTTAGAAACCCAAAGTAGCTTCATCCCTTTCTTGTCCAAATTTCTGCTTAGAAACTCAAAGTAACTTCATCCTTTTTTGTCCTAATTTCTCCTTAGAAACCAAAAGTTGCTTCATCCCGCTTTCGTCCTAATTTTTCCTTAGAAACCCAAAGTAACTTCATCCCTTTTTATCCTAATTTCTCCTTAGAAACCCAAAATAGCTTCATCCCTTTCTTGTCCTAATTTTTCCTTAGAAACCCAAAGTAGCTTCATCCTTTTTTGTCCTAATTTCTCCTTAGAACCAAAAGTTGCTTCATCCCTTTTTGTCCTAATTTCTCCTTAGAAACCCAAAGTTGCTTCTTCTTTTTTGTCCTAATTTCTCTTAGAAAACCAAAAGTTGCTTCATCCTTTTTTGTCCTAATTTCTCCTTAGAAACCCAAATTGCTTCATCCTTTTTTGTCCTAATTTCTCCTTAGAAACCAAAAGTTGCTTCATCCTTTTTTGTCCTAATTTCTCCTTAGAAACCAAGTTGCTTCTTCCTTTTTTGTCCTAATTTCTCCTTAGAAACCCAATTTGCTTCATCCCAATTTCTCCTTAGAAACCCAAAGTTGCTTCATCCTTTTTTGTCCTAATTTCTCCTTAGAAACCCAAATTTGCTTCATCCCTTTTTGTCCTAATTTCTCCTTAGAACCAAAAGTTGCTTCATCCCTTTTTGTCCTAATTTCTCCTAGAAACCCAAAGTTGCTTCATCCTTTTTTTCCTAATTTCTCCTTAGAAACCCAAAGTAACTTCATCCTTTTTATCCTAATTTCTCTTAGAAACCCAAATTGCTTCATCCCTTTTTGTCCTAATTTCCCTTAGAAACCCAAAGTAACTTCATCCCTTTTTATCCTAATTTCTCCTAGAAACCAAAAGTTGCTTCATCCCTTTTTGTCCTAATTTCTCCTTAGAAACCCAAAGTAACTTCATCCCTTTTTATCCTAATTTCTCCTTAGAAACCAAAAGTTGCTTCATCCCTTTTTGTCCTAATTTCTCCTTAGAAACCCAAAGTTGCTTCATCCTTTTTTGTCCTAATTTCTCCTTAGAAACCCAAATTTGCTTCATCCCTTTTTGTCCTAATTTCTCCTTAGAAACCAAAAGTTGCTTCATCCCTTTTTGTCCTAATTTCTCCTTAGAAACCCAAAGTTGCTTCTTCCTATTTTGTCCTAATTTCTCCTTAGAAACCCAAAGTAACTTCATCCCTTTTTATCCTAATTTCTCCTTAGAAACCCAAAATAGCTTCATCCCTTTCTTGTCCTAATTTCTCCTTAGAAACCCAAAGTAACTTCATCCCTTTTTATCCTAATTTCTCCTTAGAAACCAAAAGTTGCTTCATCCCTTTTTGTCCTAATTTCTCCTTAGAAACCCAAAGTTGCTTCTTCCTTTTTTGTCCTAATTTCTCCTTAGAAACCCAAATTTGCTTCATCCATTTTTATCCTAATTTCTCCTTAGAAACCCAAAGTTGCTTCATCCTTTTTTGTCCTAATTTCTCCTTAGAAACCCAAATTTGCTTCATCCCTTTTTGTCCCAATTTCTCCTTAGAAACCAAAAGTTGCTTCATCCCTTTTTGTCCTAATTTCTCCTTAGAAACCCAAAGTTGCTTCTTCCTATTTTGTCCTAATTTCTCCTTAGAAACCCAAAGTAACTTCATCCCTTTTTATCCTAATTTCTCCTTAGAAACCAAAATAGCTTCATCCCTTTCTTGTCCTAATTTCTCCTTAGAAACCCAAAGTAACTTCATCCCTTTTTATCCTAATTTCTCCTTAGAAACCAAAAGTTGCTTCATCCCTTTTTGTCCTAATTTCTCCTTAGAAACCCAAAGTAACTTCATCCCTTTTTATCCTAATTTCTCCTTAGAAACCAAAAGTTGCTTCATCCCTTTTTGTCCTAATTTCTCCTTAGAAACCCAAATTTGCTTCATCCATTTTTATCCTAATTTCTCCTTAGAAACCCAAAGTTGCTTCATCCTTTTTTGTCCTAATTTCTCCTTAGAAACCCAAATTTGCTTCATCCCTTTTTGTCCTAATTTCTTCTTAGAAACCAAAAGTTGCTTCATCCCTTTTTGTCCTAATTTCTCCTTAGAAACCCAAAGTTGCTTCTTCCTATTTTGTCCTAATTTCTCCTTAGAAACCCAAAGTAACTTCATCCCTTTTTATCCTAATTTCTCCTTAGAAACCCAAAATAGCTTCATCCCTTTCTTGTCCTAATTTCTCCTTAGAAACCCAAAGTAACTTCATCCCTTTTTATCCTAATTTCTCCTTAGAAACCAAAAGTTGCTTAATCCCTTTTTGTCCTAATTTCTCCTTAGAAACCCAAAGTTGCTTCATCCTTTTTTGTCCTAATTTCTCCTTAGAAACCCAAATTTGCTTCATCCCTTTTTGTCCTAATTTCTCCTTAGAAACCCAAACTTGCTTCATCCTTTTTTGTCCTAATTTCTCCTTAGAAACCCAAATTTGCTTCATCCCTTTTTGTCCTAATTCCTCCTTAGAAACCAAAAGTTGCTTCATCCCTTTTTGTCCTAATTTCTCCTTAGAAACCCAAATTTGCTTCATCCCTTTTTGTCCTAATTTCTCCTTAGAAACCCAAAGTTGCTTCATCCTTTTTTGTCCTAATTTCTCCTTAGAAACCCAAATTTGCTTCATCCCTTTTTGTCCTAATTTCTCCTTAGAAACCCAAAGTTGCTTCATCCCTTTTTGTCCTAATTTCTCCTTAGAAACCCAAAGTTGCTTCTTCCTTTTTTGTCCTAATTTCTCCTTAGAAACCCAGAGTAACTTCATCCCTTTTTATCCTAATTTCTCCTTAGAAACCCAAAATAGCTTCATCCCTTTCTCCTAATTTTTCCTTAGAAACTTAAAGTAGCTTCATCCTTTTTTGTCCTAATTTCTCCATAGAAACCCAAAGCTGCTTCATCCCTTTTTGTCCTAATTTCTCCTTCTTCACAGCCATTTATACTAAGTGGTTTCTCGCCTTGTTTGGGACTTTCTTATAAACAAAAAACAAAAAAAAACCCACAATAACAGCATTCTTCTTACCTGGACCAGTATTTTACCATCACACAGGGCGGATCTTTCATATGAGGGACAAACTTTTTCAATGCAGGACAGACTTCGCCTTCAAGAAAGAACCTGCCGAACCATTTATAAAGATCGGAACCTTTCGGAAACTCGAGTTCAAGAATGTCAAATGGCCAGCACTTGGGGCCTACAGAGATATAAAAAACAATCATATTAAAGAAATATATAGCAATGGAAAGGACGGTGATCAAAGGGAGCTTGTTATTGGTGTTTAGCCCTAAGTCAGCTTTGACCCAGTAGGGGTCTGTTCATGATCATTCCTGTCATTTATTCAGACATTGTGTATCTAAGACTACATTGGGATCTTTTCCTTTTGAACGGCAGTTTTCAACACAATTTCTAGTTAACTAAACACTTTTAAACTTCGTATACTGATAGAATGTGTCAAAATAAAACATTTTTTTCTCTTGGCTTTCTTGAGAGAATTGTAATTTGTAAGTTTAACGTAGTTTAATTTTTCGAATTTTAACCAATCCCAGTTACAAAAAAACAGACATTTTAATATGGTGTCATCATCATGATCATCATCATCATCGTTTAACGTCCGTTCTCCATGCTGGCATGGGTTGGACGGTTCGACCGGGAATCCGGGAAGCCATAAGGCAGCACCAGGCTCCGGTCTTATCTGGCAGTGTTTCTACAGCTGGATGCCCTTCCTAACGCCAACCACTCCGTGAGTGTAGTGGGTGCTTTTTACGTGCCACCTGCACTGGTGCCAGGCGAGGCTGGCATCGGCCACGGTCGGATTGGTGCATTTTACATGCCACCGGCACGGAAGCCAGTCGAGGCGGCACTGGCATCGGCCACGATTCGGATAGTGCTTTTTATGTATCTCCAGTCCAAGGCTCCTGGCATCTGCCGGGTGCCAGTCATAGGATTGGTTCAATTTCGATTTAATTCAATCAAGGAAAGAAAGTTGTGAATCTAATCTAGTCAACAGCTTCTCATGAAGATAACATGGACGCTGTTCAGGCTCAAAAGATTGACCGTTAAGTAAACCTCCTAGAAGAATGTGAAGACACAGACTGGGAAGTGGAGCATTTTCCAATCGAAATTAGATGTACATGAGTCTGACACTGTATTGGACACAGTGTGAGACTCATCGAAAAGTCAATACCACCATGACCAATATCCAAACTACAATAGAAAAGGCTAGCCACTGGATTTGGTTAAAAAGAGACGATGAGCGATGGCTAGAAGAATATTGAGTTTTATATGACAACCAGTTGATCTAGCAAGTGGGGCCTCGTATCAGTGAGGACAGCCGATGCACATTGATGTGGCCCAAACCTACTTTTGGGCCACCCTCCCTCTCTCTCTTTCGGAGAGGCACTGAGCAGCTATACGCACACATACACACACGGCAGTAACTTCCACCTACCGAATTCAATCACAAAGCTCCGGTCGGCTCGGGGCTACAGATATATATATATATATATATAATATATATATATACATACACACACACATATATATATATATACACACACACTCACACATATCACATATATACATATACACACACACACACATATATATATATATATATATATATGAGCCAGGAGAAATATATATATACATATATGTATGTATTTTTATAGATACATATATACATATATACCTGGATTTGGTTAAAAGAGACGATGAGCGATGGCTAGAAGAATATTGAGCTATATTCAATAACCAGTTGATCAAGCAAGTAGGGCCTCATATCAGTGAAGGTGGCCGGTGTGCATTGATGCCATCGAGAGGTAGGCCCCAAAACAGCATGCATTCACTAGTTTCCGGTTTGCGGAGCTCTCAACTGGTAGCATTTGCATGTGAAAGTTGTTTGAAGGGCATCACATAACTTAGCAGTTCAGCAAAAGAAATCAATAAAATAAGTACCATAAAAAAAATAGTTAAGTCCTGGGGTCAATTTGTTCAGCTAAGTCTTTCAAGGAAATGTTCCAGCATGGCCACGATCCAACGATTGAAACAAGTAAAAGATGAAATGTAAAAATTCCTAACTTACCAAAAGTTCCAGACATGTGACAGAAAACTTTTCCTGTCTTTGGATCAAATCTTGGCGCCGGAGATTCTTCGGGTTTGGAAAACTGGCACAGATTCGGTAATATCAATGGGAACCACTGTGCCTCGACACCAGCAACAACTGTAGAAATAAGGAATGGTTTAGAGAGATGCAAAGGCAGTCGGAAGAGATTTTTAGGGGTCAGTGAGGACGGGTATGAGGGGTGGTGCATGTGCAGTTACAGGGTGCCACTGCATCCACCATTTGTTGGTATCTACTCAGGTCATCATCATCATCATCATCATCTAATCTCACCTAAACCTTGTGTATAACACGCACCCCTTCTCTAACTTGAGTCAAGGTCTATATAACGTCCTTGGTTTGTAAAAAGGTATACGGTAACATCCTTTATTATTATTGTATATATAACATAATGCAAACGTGTATACGCAGGGGATTTTTAGGGGGCTGTACCTCTGAAAAACCTAAACCTTGTGTATAATACGCACCCCTTCTCTAACTTGAGTCAAGGTCTATATAACGTCCTTGGTTTATAAAAAGGTATACGTTAACGTCCTTTATTATTATTGTATATATAACATAATGCAAACGTGTATACGCAGGGGATTTTTAGGGGGCTGTACCTCTGAAAAACCTAAACCTTGTGTATAATACGCACCCCTTCTCTAACTTGAGTCAAGGTCTATATAACGTCCTTGGTTTGTAAAAAGGTATATGGTAACGTCCTTTATTATTATTGTATATATAACAATGCAAACGTGTATACGCAGGGGATTTTTAAGGGGCTGTACCTCTGAAAAACCTAAACCTTGTGTATAATACGCACCCCTTCTCTAACTTGAGTCAAGGTCTATATAACGTCCTTGGTGTGTAAAAAGGTATACGTTAACGTCCTTTATTATTATTGTATATATAACATAATGCAAACGTGTATACGCAGGGGATTTTTAGGGGGCTGTACCTCTGAAAAATCTAAACCTTGTGTATAATACGCACCCCTTCTCTAACTTGAGTCAAGGAGGTCTATATAACGTCCTTGGTTTGTAAAAAGGTATACAGTAATATCCTTTATTATTATTATGTATATATAACATAATACAAACATGTAGCCTTTTTGTGCATTTTGTTTGCAGAAAATAAAGAAATAACAGTAATAACGTTTAATAAATGTTGCGTACTGCAAGTTATGGATGATTTAACCCTTTCATTACCAACCCCACTGAAACTGCCTCTGGCTCTGTAATACAAATGTCTTGTTTTCATAAGTTTTGAATTAAAATCCCCCACCAGACCTTACACAATTTATGTTCCTAACACTAGCTGAATGATAACTAAGTTATTTTACTAAATTCTTTGTTATATTTAAAATCACTTGAAAGAAACACAGAGCATCTCAACAGAAATAGGGTAACAAAGGGGTTAAGGTATTTTCATGCCCGACATCACAAAATGTGTCTGAATAAACATTGCTGGACAGCAAATAGAGACTCGGACATTGCTTAGAAAATATTTTTCATTTTTAACCTTGTATATAGTACGCACTAGGGACTTTGACCCTTAAATTTTGGGGAAAATAAGCGGATTATACTCGAAGATTTATGGTAACTATTTCTTTAAAAAAAATTAATTTTTTCCTATGCATGGTGACTTTTGAATCATCTGTTCTCAAAAATAGCGTTCGTAACACTTTATCTCGTTCGGCTTAACAGCCCTTCTTGTCTTGTTATTCTCCTTGTCCTGTCTTTTACTCTTTATATTTTGTACTGTTGTTACTGTCCTGTTTTTGTTACCATTTTTACCCCTCCACAAAAAGATCTCAAATTTTATTTAATTTGCTTTTCGCAGGAAAGAAAGTTTCTATCGAAGATGCGTATCGCCTTCACCTTCGAAACGCAGAGTAGGTGAAACCATGGCGACTGAAGAAGGGGAATTTTCCTTGTGTTATTTGTCCTGTACTCTATTTTTTTGTTGTTTAAGAAAAATGTCCATTTCCTTGGTTTTGTGTTTATGTTTTCGTTTCTCATTGTGTTCGACGTTTTTTTGGTGTCCTGTACCCATATATGCATGTATATATACATGTAGAGGTAGGTACGTACATATATGTATGTATATATGCATATGTTTTATTTATTAATTTATATATACATATATCAGGTCAGATATGGGAGAATGCTCCATTGTAGTGTTTGGAACATTTACCATTTGTCAGTATCTGCTCAGGTCATCCTGAACAATCCTCTGAGTAGAGTCTTAGTTGATCCCCATCTCCACAAGATACCGCCTCATCTGCTGTGACCATGAGGCATTTGGTCGACCAACATAAGCCATCGACCCAGCAGGATTCTCGGAGAAGAGAGCAGAATACGCAGGTTCCGACTTGGAAAATTGAGCAACATGACCAAACAATGTGAACTGAAGCTCCTGAATTTGGTTAAAAAGAGACGATGAGAGATGGCTAGAAGAATATTGAGCTTTATATGACAACTAGTTCATCTAGCAAGCAGGGCCTCGCATCAGTGAGGGCAGCCGGTGCACATTGATGTGGCCCAAACCTACTTTTGGGCCACCCTGTATATATAATATAAACAGATATATATATATATATATACACACACATATCACATATATACATTTGTTGGTATCTGACAAATCTGTGTTGTGGGGCTGCAGAGTTGCATTGTGGGACTGTAGAGCTGTGTTGTGGGTTACTAGAGATGTGTTGTGGAGGTGTAGAACCGTGTTGTGGGACTGTGGAGATGTGTTGTGGGATTGCGGAGATGTGTTGTGGGACTGCGGAGATGTGTTGTGGGATTGTGGAGATGTGTTGTGGGACTTTGGAGATGTGCTGTAGGACTGCGGAGATGTGTTGTGGGACTGTGGAGATGTGTTGTGGGACCGTGATCTATGTTATGGGGCTGCAGAGCTGTGTTGTGAGACTGTAGAGTTGTGTAGTGGGGCTGTTATATCAAAATTTTTCATAACTCACTTTTCATGTAGGGTTTCGCTGTTTCGTGAACAAACTGGTAGACAACATATTGGGGCCGTTTCTTGTGAAGAATGGATTCTGGGTGGATCCACACAGGGTCATTGGAGTCTAAGGTCTTTCAGAAATAAAGAATGAGAGAATGAGATTTTTTTTTTTGGAAGAGTGGTTGATATTTTAGAAGAACAAGAGAGAGAATGAGAGAGATTTTAGGAGAGTGAGAGATCTTTTAAGAGAAAGAGAGAGATCTTTTAGAACAGCAGTTCCCAAAGTGGGTAGTATTGCCCCCCTTCCCGGGGGCGCTGGAAGCTTGCAAGAGAGTATTGAAGAAAAGTAGGGTGATAACGGGGTAGTGAATCATGTAAAAAAAAAAATAATGGAAATAGAGTTGCATTGAAAGAGGTCTATGTTTGGGAGGGGGCGCTAGGAAAGTGGCCTAGGTGTCAAGGGGGCGGCAGCCTGAAAAAGTTTGGGAACCACTGTTTTAGAAGAATGAAAGAGATGTTTTAGGAGAAAGAATGAGATTTTGGAAGTGAGAGAGTAAGATCTTTAGAAGTGTGAGAGAAGGATTTTTTAAGAAAATGAGAGCTGTTGAGAGAGAGAGGGAGAAATAGCATCAAAACTTAATTAAAACAAAGAATGAAGATCACAACCCAACTGGCAACACTTAGGAAAAATACAAAATAAATTATAAATATTCAATATGAGAGACCTTATAAGTGACTTGACATTATGTGCGTATGTGTGTGTGTGTGTGTGTAGCTAGATATTGATCTCTCAATCAATCAGTGAAATTATCTGTTAATCAATATACACACATATGCATTTGTGTGTGTGTGTGTGTGTGTGTGTCTGTGTATGTATATATATATATATATATTATGTATGCCGTATATATATATATATATATGTATATATATATAATATATATATATAATGTATGTATATATATCTAAAATACATATTATATATATATATGATAATATATATATATATAACATATGTATATTATATATTATATATGTATGTATATATATATATGTATGTATATATATATATATATATATGTATGTATAATATATATAATATATATATATATGGTATGTATTATATATATATAGTATGTATATATATAAATATATATATATTATATAATATAGTATGATATATATATATACATACATCATCATCATCGTTTAGCGTCCGTTTTCCATGCTAGCATGGGTTGGACGGTTCTACTGGGGTCTGTGAAGCCAGAAGGCCTTCATCAGGCCCAGTCAAATCTGGCAGTGTTTCTACGGCTGGATGCCCTTCCTAACGCCAACCACTCCGTGAGTGTAGTGGGTGCTTTTTACGTGCCAACCACTGGTGCCAGACAGAGCTGGCAAACGGCCACGAACGGATGGTGCTTTTATGTGCCAGGCGAGGCTGGCAATGGACACGAAACGGGGCGGTGCTGGCAACGGTCGCGAAAACAGAAAGTTCTCTACATGCCACCGCATGGTAACACATCTGCAATTTCCATTGATCGATTTCGATCTGATCGTCATTGCCTCAACGGGTCTTCACAAGCAGAGTTTTGACATGCCACCGGCACTGGTAGCACATCCGCATTTCCATTGATCGATTCGATTCTGATCCTCACTTGCCTCATCACGTCTTCACAAGTAGAGTTTGTGTCCCAAGAAGGGAAGGTATGCATACGTAGGCTGGCCTCCATCCCATGTAGAGGCACGGTTATGGACTCACTTGTCCTGCCGGGTCTTCTCGCGCACGCACACCCAGAGGGCTCGGTCTCTAGTCATTTCCTCAGTGAGACTAAAGTTCGAAGGTCGTGCTTCACCACAAATACATACATACACACGCACACACATCTATCATGATCATTAATGTCCATTCTCATGCTGGCACGAGTTAGATGGCTTCACCCAGGACTGGTAAGCTAGTGATTTTACAGTTGGATGCTATTCCTAACACCAACCACCCGATCCACCAATCCATGCTCAAGCTTTTAGTCAGCCTGGGGCTATAGTAGAAGATAGTGCCCAAGGCATCATCTAATAGGCTCGAATCTGAAACACATATGATTGGGAAACAAATATTTTACCATGCAGCCACATCCGATTATGAACTACTGAACTTGAAATCAGAGGCTGAACATCCTATTGTGTCAGTGAACTAACACTCTACTCTTCTGTAGGTTATTATTCTAGACAATACATCCATTATTTATTTGCATGGCCAAGTAACAATTAATATAAACAGACAACGATTTTCTTTTTTTTGATTATCAGATATTGATTTGTATCATCTTACTATCCATTCATACGACTAGGCATTGAATGATTTCTATTTATTTGTATATAGATATTTATTGATTAGTACTAGAAGGTATTGCACCACCATATACTGGTATTGGTTTGTACCATAAGATATTGATTAGCACAAGATATTGATTTATTTTAAAAGGTGTAGATTTGTACCATCAGGTATCAATCTACATCAGATAATGACTTACACCACAAGCTATTGATTTGTATTGATTTCTTGTTTGATTTTACACAAAGTTAAGGTACATAACAAGATATTCTGCAATTAAGCTAAAATAGGTACCATTTTACTTTTCATGGTTAGATTTCTATGGCATTGTTAATGATGTCTACATTTATAACTGTTAAAGAAGAAAGCAATTTGCGGAGATTTCTGAATCTGTCCAACTTTTAGCAAAACAATAAACAAAGATCTTATGTGTCTTTGTGTGTACGTATGTGTATGCGTATAAATATATATATACATACATACACATAATATATATGTATATAAATATATATATATATACATACATATATATATATATACACATACATCATATATATACATACATATATATACATACATGCATATATATGTATATATATATATATATATATATATATATATAATATAAAGGAAATGGATAGTGTCACAAAATATGAATATATATATTCATATTTAGTGACAACTAACAGTATAACCTGGCTTTGCCTGGGATTAAGTTAGGATTATTAAGAAAATCAAGTTCTTTATTTCAAACCAAACTAAGTAACATTGACGTCAAATCTGGGCGAAATCTGTTGAAATTAGTATATATAAATATGGGCAACACACTCGCACGCACACACACATACACACACGTGCGTACATACACCTATTGCATACATGTTTTTTGTATGCATACATGTTCGTGTGTGTGTGTGTGTGTGTGTTGCCTGTATATCAACAAAACACTTTTTTCCCTCGATCGAAAAAACCAACAAAAGTCTTAACAAAAATTTACTTGTTGCTAGAAGGGGACTTAACTCTAGTTTGCAAACAATGGTGATTTCTCCAACTTGAAAATTGTTAAAAGTTTTAGTTGCAAATTTATTTTTACTGCTATTTGCTGGTGCCTCTGGTAAAGATAAGCTGACAAAAATACAGCTAGGGTCATGATAGATGTCCTCCTAAAATTGGAGCGACATGTGTGCTAATTTGTGGTCATGCATAAATTACATTCACATGCACACACACAAACCTCACTTTTATATATACAGTTTATAGTTTTATTTTTGGTAACACATTGCACATGGCTGTCTATATCAATTTCATATAAATATATAGGTGTGTGTGTGTGGAGGAGTATGTGTGTGTATACATACATGCATACATCCATACATACATGCATG
>NC_043025.1:7319161-7416661 GCF_006345805.1 Octopus sinensis
GGCTTTGGTCGGCCCGAGGCTATAGCAGAAGACACTTGCCCAAGGTGCTATGCAGTAGGACTGAACCCGGAACTATGTAGTTAGTAAGCAAGCTACTTACCATACAGCCACTCCTGCACGTGACATTGTAGGATAGGGGTGAGAGGCCAGACCTGGCTGATTAGAACATAATACAGGTGGAATATCTGGGCTGGATATAGCGTGTTTAAACACTAAAGGGTTAATCAGCTTGAGGTTATAGTGGGACTGAACCCAGAACCATGTGGTTGTGAAGCAAGATTCTTACCACACAGTCACGCTTGTGTCTATGTATAAATTTGCTGCTTTTCTACTGTGCTGCTGGCATGTAAGGAGCACCAACCGAATGGGGCTGATGCCAGTACCCACTGACTGGCCCCCGTGCTGGTGGCATGTAAAAAGCACCCACTACACTCTCGGAGTGGTTGGCATTAGGAAGGGCATCCAGCTGTAGAAGCATTGCTAGATCAGATTGAAGCTTGGTGCAGCCATCTGGTTCACCAGTCCTCAGTCAAACCGTCCAACCCATACCAGCATGGAAAACGGACGTTAAATGATACTCTCTTTACTCTCTATTACTTGTTTCAGTCATTTGACTGCGGCCATGCTGGAGCACCGCCTTTAGTCAAGCAAATCGACCCCGGGACTTATTCTTTGTAAGCCCAGTACTTATTCTATCGGTCTCTTTTGCCGAACCGCTAAGTGACAAGGACGTAAACACACCAGCATCGGTTGTCAAGCAATGCTAGGGGGACAAATACAGATACACACACATACATATATATATATATACATATATACGACAGGCTTCTTTCAGTTTCCGTCTACCAAATCCACTCACAAGGCATTGGTCGGCCCGGGGCTATAGCAGAAGACTCTTGCCCAAGGTGCCACGCAGTGGAACTGAACCCGGAACCATGTGGTTGGTTAGCAAGCTACTTACCACACAGCTACTCCTGCACCTATGCCACGCAGCTGGACTGAACCCGGCACCATGTGGTTGGTTAGCAAGCTACATACCACACAGCCACTCCTGCGCCTATGATGATGCAACCAAGAAGATATCTTGTGGAACAGTTGTATTTTAACGAGATACATCTTGTAATCACCTGAAGAAATACATCTACACCAAGGGATACACCTAAACCAGTTGCTAAGTATCCCATCCATGAGGGGTTGATCTTAAATGGGCCAAAATGATTGTAGTGATTAATAAACATTCCCATATCTTCCATATATATATATATATATATATATATATATAATATATATATATATATATATAGGCGCAGGAGTGGCTGTGTGGTAAGTAGCTTGCTTACCAACCACACGGTTCCGGGTTCAATCCCACTGCGTGACACCTTGGGCAAGTGACTTCTACTGTAGCCTCAGGCCGACCAAAACCTTGTGAGTGGATTTCGTAGACGGAAACTGAAAGAAGCCCGTCGTATATATGTATATATATATATATATATATATATATTATATATATATGTATGTGTGTTTGTGTTTGTCCCCCCAACATCGCTTGACAACCGATGCTGGTTTGTTTACGTCCCCGTAACTTAGCGGTTCGGCAAAAGAGACCGATAGAATAAGTTCTAGGTTCACAAAGAATAAGTCCTGGGGTCGATTTACTCGACTAAATGTGGTGCTCCAGCATGGCCACAGTCAAATGACTGAAACAAGTAAAAGAGTATATATACAAATGAAGGTGCATGGCTCAATGGTTAAAGCATTGAACTTACGATTGTGAGGTAGTGAGTTCGAATCCTGGAGCGGGCTGCATGTTGTGTTCTTGAGCAAGACACTTTATTCTCTGTTGCTCCAGTTCACTCAGCTGTAGAAATGAGTTGTGACATCACTGGTGCCAAGCTGTATCGGCCCCTTTGCCTTTCCCTTGGATAACATTGGTGGCGTGGAGAGGGGAAGCCAGTATGCATGGGCGACTGCTGGCCTTCCATAAACAACCTTGCCCGGACTTGTGCCTGGGGGGGTAACTTTCTAGGTACAGTCCCTTGGTCAGTCATGACCGAAGGGGGTCTCAGTTCAGCATATATACACATACACATACAACAAGTTCCTTTCACTTTCCTTCCAACAACCATTCAAAACAAAGCTTTCATTGGCCCAGGACCATAAAAGAAGACATTTGCCCAGGGTACCATGCAGTGGGACTGACTCCCAAAAACCTTTTGGTTGGCAAGTCACGCCTGCAACTAAATCTGAGAAATGGTACTAACAACACATTACCTGGCAACGTGGTCTGCCATTCCAGCAAGCAAGATCTGTCGCAGCAACTTGGCATGGGCGTCAGTAGGGGGTGACATCTTTGGATCAATACACAGCTGTAGACCAGGAACGGCAAGGTTGACTGCAAAAGGAAAACCACAATTGGAAGTGAAAGTGAAAGTCAGTTGAAAAAAATGAAACGAGTATTTTACTCTTTTACTTGTTTCAGTAACACACCAGCATCGGTTGTCAAGCAATGCTAGGGTGACAAACACAGACGCACAAACACACACATGCATATATATATATATATATATATATACATATATACGACGGGCTTCTTTCAGTTTCCGTCTACCAAATCCACTCACAAGGCATTGGTTGGCCCAGGGCTATAGTAGAAGACACTTGCCCAAGATGCCACGCAGTGGGACTGAACCCGAAACCATGTGGTTGGTAAGCAACCTACTTACCACACAGCCACTCCTGCGCTTATTTGGAATGTTTTGGTTTCCAAAAATTCTCTCAGATGATAAGATGATGACAAAGGAGTCCTAGATACACCGTGTCTGAATACAAGACTGGATGGCCACAGGTGGAATATTTAACCCTTTAGCATTCCTTATTTATCACATCATTTTGAATTAATCCTGAATTATCTCAAATCTTCAAGGCGCAGGAGTGGCTGTGTGGTAAATAGCTTGCTAACCAACCATATGGTTCCGGGTTCAGTCCCACTGCGTGGCATCTTGGGCAAGTGTCTTCTGCTATAGCCCCAGGCCGACCAATGCCTTGTGAGTGGATTTGGTAGACGGAAACTGAAAGAAGCCTGTCGTATATATGTATATACATATATATGTGTATGTGTGTGTTTGTGTGTCTGTGTTTGTCCCCCTAGCATTGCTTGACAACCGATGCTGGTGTGTTTACGTCCCTGTCACTTAGCGGTTCGGCAAAAGAGACCGACAGAATCAGTACTGGGCTTACAAAGAATAAGTCCCGGGGTCGATTTGCTCGACTAAAGGCAGTGCTCCAGCATGGCCACAGTCAAATGACTGAAACAAGTAAAAGAGTAAAAGAGAGTAATTTCAATGATGTGATTATTTATTTTTTAGAATGACATTGTAGGACAAGTGTGAGAGGTCGGATCTAGCAAGTTTGAGCATAAATCAGGCAAAACATTTGGGCTGGAATCGGCCAGTTTAAATGCTAAAGGGCTAATTAGAGGTCTGCTGGATCAGGACCGACCAGGGGTTAAACAATAAGAAAAACACAAACAATATCTAACAGTACACACACACACACACAAGTGTGTGCATTCACTCACCTGTGTTGGTCAGCTGCAATCGCAATTTCCGAATCTCCCTCATGGCTTTCAGTCGAACACTAAACTTCTCACAGAATACTTCAATGTTGCCATCAAATTCACAAGCCCCTATTGACTTCAGCAGCAACATAGGGTCTCCAAGCATTTGTGAGTGACCCTACATAAAGAAAATCAAAGCATATTTCATAGAATAACCATCACATCATCAACATTTAACCCTTTCGTTACTGTATTTCTGCTGAGATGCTCTGTGTTTCTTTCAATTAATTTAAATATAACAAAGAATTTAGTAAAATAACTTAGTTATCATTAAGCTAGTGTTAGGAACATAAATTGTGACTAAGGTTTGGTGGAAGATTTTAATTCAAAACTTAGGAAAACAAGACATTTGTACTACAGAACCAGGTTTGGTATTGAAAGGGTTAAAAATATCATGGTGACTTGAACCCTTTTGTTACCATATTTCTGTTGAGATGCTCTGTGTTTCTTTCAATTAATTTTAAATATAACAAAGAATTTAGTAAAATAACTTAGTTATCATTAAGCTAGTGTTAGGAACATAAATTGTGACTAAGGTTTGGTGGAAGATTTTAATTCAAAACTTATAAAAACAAGATATTTGTACTACAGAGCCAGAGCCGGTTTCAACCGGGTTGGTAACGAAAGGGGTAATGTCAATTTTCCATGCTGGCATGTAGTGGTGTTAGCTGGTTTAACAGGAACTGGTACACCAGATGAGTGGGACCAAGCTGTAATATTACTATCAATGTTATTACTAATAACAAAAATAACAAGAGCACTCAGAGAGCACAAACCTCTGCCAAGGCAACACCAATGGGATTTCTAGTTAACTAAACACTTTTAAACTTCGTATACTGGTAGAATGTGTTTATAAAACGTCTTTTTCTCTTGGCTTTATTGAGAAAATTCTATAGTTTGTAAGATATTTGTTGTTGTTTTTTCTTCAATTTATGCAATTTCAACCAATCAATGATGTCTATTGAGGTGAAAACCTTACGTGCCGTATATGTCCCTCGTTTAAGAAACAGATTGGGTTTATTTACCCTTCACCCACCCCTAACCCTAACTCTAAAACAGATTGAAATACAATAGATCGATACTAGGGTCATAATTATGGGTGACATTTTCATTTGATACTGCTAGAAAAACATCCCATTTACCATAGCGGTGTCGTATGAAATTGTCACCCATAATTATAACCCTAGTATCGATCTATTGCATTTCAATCTGTTTTAGGGTTAGGGTTAGTTAGAGTTAGGGTTAGTTAGAGTTAGGGTTAGGGGTGAGGGAAGGGTATTTTGTTTTTTCTTTGCAAATGTAAATAAACCCAATCTGTTTCTTAAACGAGGGACATATTCACACAGCACGGAATGTTTTCACCCCAAATGGACTCCAGCGATTGGTTAAAATTGCCGAAATTAAAGTGGAAATATCTTACAAACTATAGAATTATGATGTTTTATAAACACATTCTACCAGTATACGAAGTTTAAAAGTGTTTAGTTAACTAGAAATTGTATTGACATCTGCCGTTCAAAAGGAAAAGATCCCACCAATGTCCTCTCAATGGTTAGCCGGAGATGATTTTTAAAATGAAAATATCAGAAATAAACCCGACTGCTCTCAAAAATTCAGTAAAAAAAAAAACGGAAAAATAATCCAGAATCCTTGTCCGGTACCGGATCGATCCCAAAATCTAATCAGTTTGTGCCAGTCATGAGGCCAAACATCCCTGAAAGTTTCATTCGCATCCATCCAGTGGTTCTTGAGATATCTTGTCCATGGACAAACAAATACAACTAAAAACAATACCTCCACCTTCGCTAAGGCAAAGGTAACAAACAGACAGAGAGAGACAGGGAGGGAGCATGACTTACCGTTCCTGACCAAAGTAATCTGGCATTGGCTGCAAAGTTTTGCTGCTTCTGTGAAGAATCAGACTACATTGGGAAGATAGAAAGAGAATATATTAATACATACATATGGAACAGTAGAAGTTTAATTTTTGTAGCCGTTGCCTGTTATGGTGCAACGTCGGGATCATCAATTTGTAACTCACCACCATAATAAGTGGCTGTGTGGTAAGTAGCTTGCTTACCAACCACATGGTTCCGGGTTCAGTCCCACTGCGTGGCAACTTGGGCAAGTGTCTTCTGCTATAGCCCCGGGCCAACCAATGCCTTGTGAGTGTGTGTGTATATGTTTGTCCCCCTAGCATTGCTTGACAACCGATGCTGGTGTGTTTACGTCCCTGTCACTTAGCGGTTCGGCAAAAGAGAGCAATAGAATAAGAACTGGGCTTACAAAGAATAAGTCCTGGGGTTGATTTGCTCGACTAAAGGCGGTGCTCCAGCATGGCCGCAGTCAAACAAGTAAAAGAGTAAAAAGAGAGAGAGTAAAATATATTATTTTACTCATTTCAGTCATTTGACTGCGGCCATGCTGGAGCATCGCCTTTAGTCGAACAAATCGACCCCAGGACTTATTCTTTGTAAGCCTAGTACTTATTCTATCGGCCTCTTTTGCCGAACTGCTAAGTTATAGGGACATAAATACACTAGCATTGGCTGTCAAGCAATGGTGGGGGGGACAAATACAGACACACAAATATACATACAGATTGGGGCCCGGTGCAGCCCCCTGGCTTCCCAGACTCCAGTCGAACTGTCCAACCCATGCAAGCATGGGAAATGGACGTTAAACGATGATGATGATGATGATGATACAACAGGCTTCTTTCAGTTTCTGTCTACCAAATCCACTCACAAAGCTATGAATCTAACGGTTTTTGTGTGTTTCTTAAATGGCTTATAAACACCTTCCATGCTGCAATTGTTTTCGTACCAGAACACAATCTCAGATCAGGCCACTTGCTATGCAAGTACATCTCCGTAATATATATATATATATATATATATAGCAATTCTACCAGCACACAATCTCAGATCAGGCCACTTGCTATGCAAGTACATCTCCGTAATATATATATATATAGCAATTCTACCAGCACACAATCTCAGATCAGGCCACTTGCTATGCAAGTACATCTCCGTAATATATATATATATAGCAATTCTACCAGCACACAATCTCAGATCAGGCCACTTGCTATGCAAGTGCATCTCCGTAATATATATATATATATATATATATAGCAATTCTACCAGCACACAATCTCAGATCAGGCCACTTGCTATGCAAGTACATCTCCGTAATATATATATATATATATAGCAATTCTACCAGCACACAATCTCAGATCAGGCCACTTGCTATGCAAGTACATCTCCGTAATATATATATATAGCAATTCTGCTAGCACATAGCCTTAGTAATAATAATATCATGGATTTTTTTTTATCTTAATTTTTATCTTTTACTTGTATCAGTCATTAGAATGCAGCCAAGCTGGAGCACCAGCTTGAAGAATTTTTGACCCCAGTACTTCCCCACTTATAATAATAATAATAATAATAATAATAATGCCCTGATGCAGCACCAGACAGTGGCTCTCATGGCTTCTGATCTTAACTGATTGGAAGTGTTACCATGTACATTGTTTTGTCTTGGTATAAAAGATGGGCTACAGCAAATATTCTGCTCAATACCACAGATTTGCTAATGCCCTGATGCAGTACCAGGCAGTGGCTCTCATGGCTTCTGATCTTAACTGATTGGAAGTGTTATCATGTACATTGTTTTGTCTTGGTATAAAAGATGGACTACAGCAAATATTCTGCTCAATACCACAGATTTGCTAATGCCCTGATGCAGTACCAGGCAGTGGCTCTCATGGCTTCTGATCTTAAATGATTGGAAGTGTTATCATGTACATTGTTTTGTCTTGGTATAAAAGATGGGCTACAGCAAATATTCTGCTCAATACCACAGATTTGCTAATGCCCTGATGCAGTACCAGGCAGTGGCTCTCATGGCTTCTGATCTTAACTGATTGGAAGTGTTATCATGTACATTGTTTTGTCTTGGTATAAAAGATGGACTACAGCAAATATTCTGCTCAATACCACAGATTTGCTAATGCCCTGATGCAGTACCAGGCAGTGGCTCTCATGGCTTCTGATCTTAACTGATTGGAAGTGTTATCATGTACATTGTTTTGTCTTGGTATAAAAGATGGACTACAGCAAATATTCTGCTCAATACCACAGATTTGCTAATGCCCTGATGCAGTACCAGGCAGTGGCTCTCATGGCTTCTGATCTTAAATGATTGGAAGTGTTATCATGTACATTGTTTTGTCTTGGTATAAAAGATGGGCTACAGCAAATATTCTGCTCAATACCACAGATTTGCTAATGCCCTGATGCAGTACCAGGCAGTGGCTCTCATGGCTTCTGATCTTAACTGATTGGAAGTTTATCATGTACATTGTTTTGTCTTGGTATAAAAGATGGACTACAGCAAATATTCTGCTCAATACCACAGATTTGCTAATGCCCTGATGCAGTACCAGGCAGTGGCTCTCATGGCTTCTGATCTTAAATGATTGGAAGTGTTATCATGTACATTGTTTTGTCTTGGTATAAAAGATGGGCTACAGCAAATATTCTGCTCAATACCACAGATTTGCTAATGCCCTGATGCAGTACCAGGCAGTGGCTCTCATGGCTTCTGATCTTAACTGATTGGAAGTGTTATCATGTACATTGTTTTGTCTTGGTATAAAAGATGGACTACAGCAAATATTCTGCTCAATACCACAGATTTGCTAATGCCCTGATGCAGTACCAGGCAGTGGCTCTCATGGCTTCTGATCTTAACTGATTGGAAGTGTTATCATGTACATTGTTTTGTCTTGGTATAAAAGATGGACTACAGCAAATATTCTGCTCAATACCACAGATTTGCTAATGCCCTGATGCAGTACCAGGCAGTGGCTCTCATGGCTTCTGATCTTAAATGATTGGAAGTGTTATCATGTACATTGTTTTGTCTGGTATAAAAGATGGGCTACAGCAAATATTCTGCTCAATACCACAGATTTGCTAATGCCCTGATGCAGTACCAGGCAGTGCTCTCATGGCTTCTGATCTTAACTGATTGGAAGTGTTATCATGTACATTGTTTTGTCTTGGTATAAAAGATGGACTACAGCAAATATTCTGCTCAATACCACAGATTTGCTAATGCCCTGATGCAGTACCAGGCAGTGGCTCTCATGGCTTCTGATCTTAACTGATTGGAAGTGTTATCATGTACATTGTTTTGTCTTGGTATAAAAGATGGACTACAGCAAATATTCTGCTCAATACCACAGATTTGCTAATGCCCTGATGCAGTACCAGGCAGTGGCTCTCATGGCTTCTGATCTTAAATGATTGGAAGTGTTATCATGTACATTGTTTTGTCTTGGTATAAAAGATGGACTACAGCAAATATTCTGCTCAATACCACAGATTTGCTAATGCCTTGATGCAGTACCAGGCAGTGGCTCTCATGGCTTCTGATCTTAAATGATTGGAAGTGTTATCATGTACATTGTTTTGTCTTGGTATAAAAGATGGGCTACAGAAAATGTTCTGCTCAATACCACAGATTTGCTAATGCCCTGATGCAGTACCAGGCAGTGGCTCTCATGGCTTCTGATCTTAAATGATTGGAAGTGTTATCATGTACATTGTTTTGTCTTGGTATAAAAGATGGGCTACAGCAAATATTCTGCTCAATACCACAGATTTGCTTGTCAGTTGTTTGACCTTAACCAGTTGAGCATGTCCTATAGTGGCTGACAATATGTGCATCTCTGATCACGAGTAGAAGTAGTGGGGGAGCATCATAGCCATGTGTTGAGAGGGATTCTTTGGGGTTTGAATAATTCACCTCTGGAAACTTGGGTGTTTCGTTCAACATCCTTAAACAACCCTTATTCAGGGACCTTTTGAGCGGGATGGGCTACTCAACCTGAAGAAAATTCTAACTGGGCCCCACCTGCAAAGTCATGTGCTGTTTATCTTGATATGAGATCACCATGTCGCGCACATATGGTTGTGATGCATGTGCCTGGTGTAACCTTATCAGACGGGTAGTCATGATGGGTATACTGGGCTTCGTATATTTTACCCCAGTGTCACTTTGATGGCATGCACTGCTCTCTCACTCAATAACAATGACGACGACGATGACAATAATAATAATAACATGAATAATAACAATAATAATAATAATAATAATGATAATAATAATAATGATAATAATAATAATATAAATAATAGTAATAATAATAATAACATGAATAATAATAATAATAATAATAACAATAATAATAATAATAATGATAATAATAATAATAATAACAATAATAATAATAATAATAATAGCCCTGATGCAGTACCAGGCAGTGGCTCTCATGGCTTCTGATCTTAACTGATTGGAAGTGTTATCATGTACATTGTTTTGTCTTGGTATAAAAGATGGGCTACAGCAAATATTCTGCTCAATACCACAGATTTGCTTGTCAGTTGTTTGACCTTAACCAGTTGAGCATGTCCCTTAGTGGCTGACGATATGTGCATCTCTGATCACGAGCAGAAGTAGTGGGGGAGCATCATAGCCATGTGTTGAGGGGGATTCTTTGGGGTTTGAATAATTCACCTCTGGAAACATGGGTGGTTCTTTCAACATCCTTAAACAACCCTTATTCAGGGACCTTTTGAGCGGGATGGGCTACTCAACCTGAAGAAAATTCTAACTGGACCCCACCTGCAAGGTCATGTGCTGTTTATCTTGATATGAGATCACCATGTCGCGCATATATGGTTGTGATGCATGTGCCTGGTGTACCTTTATCAGACGGGTAGTCATGATGGGTATATTGGGCTTCGTATATTTTACCCCAGTGTCACTTTGATGGCATGAACTGCTCTCTCACTCAATAATAATAATAATAATAATATTAATAATAATAACATGAATAATAACAATAATAATAATAATAATAATAACATGAATAATAACAATAACAATAGCAGCAGCTCTGACTTACAGCATCTTTTACAGTCTTAGGAACTGGTAAGAATAATTCTTGCACTGTCAGACCAGATACCATTGCTATGACGTATGGCATCAAGTGATGCTGCTGCGCCAACACCAGCATCTTTGCATAGCGTGGAGAAATTGGTAATTTTGCCATACTCTTGCCGATGCTGGTCAATTCTCCAGGAGGTACTGAAAACAAAGAAGAAATCATCATCATCAGTTCATGTGTGTGTGGGTATATATATATCATCATCAACATCATCATCATCATCGTTTAGCGTCCGCTTTCCATGCTGGCATGGGTTGGATGGTTCAAGTGGGGTCTGGGTAAGGCGGCGAGCTGGCAGAAACGTTAGCGCGTCGGGCGAAATGCTTAGCGATATTTTGTCTGTCATTACGTTCTGAGTTCAAATTCCGCCGAGGTCGACTTTGCCCTTCATCCTTTCGGGATCGATAAATAAAGTACCAGTTTCGCACTGGGGTCGATATAATCGACTTAATACCTATATCTGTCCTTGTTTGTCCCCTCTATGTTTAGCCCCTTGTGGGTAATAAAGAAATAGGTTCAAGTGGGGTCTGGGAAGCCAGGAGGCTGCACCAGGCCCAGTCTGATCTGGCAATGTTTCTATGGCTGGATGCCTTTCCTAACGTCAGCCACTCCATGAGTGTAGTGGGTGCTTCTTACGTACCACTGGCATAGGCGCCAGATGAGGCTGGCAAACGGCCACACTCAGATGGTGCTTTTTACGTGCCACCGGCATGGAGGCCAGGCGAGGCTGGCAACGGCTACGATCAGATGGTGTATGTTACGTCCCACCAGCACGGAGGCCAGTCGTGGCGGCGCTGGCTACAGCCACGTCCGGATGGTTCTCTTACGTGCCACCGGCACTGGTATCACGACAACTAATTCCAATGATGTTGTCTGTGTAAAAACTGTGTAAAAACATCATATCTGTCCAGTGCAGCCACCTGTTGGATTCCAAGACATCAATGTTTCTATCTCTTTAATATATATATATATAGGCGTAGGAGTGGCTGTGTGGTAAGTAGCTTGCTTACCAACCACATGGTTCCGGGTTCAGTCCCACTGCGTGGCACCTTGGGCAAGTGTCTTCTACTATAGCCTCGGGCCAACCAAAGCCTTGTGCGTGGATTTGGTAGACGGAAACTGAAAGAAGCCCGTCGTATATATGTATATACATATATATGTGTGTGTATATGTTTGTGTGTCTGTGTTTGTCCCCCCAACATCGCTTGACAACCAATGCTGGTGTGTTTACGTCCCCGTAACTTAGCGGTTCGGCAAAAGAGACCGAGAGAATAAGTACTAGGCTTACAAAGAATAAGTCCTGGGGTCGATTTGCTCGACTAAAAAGGTGGTGCTCCAGCATGGCCACAGCCAAATGACTAAAACAAGTAACAGAGTAAAAGAGTATATACACACATGCATATATGGGTACAGGACGTCACCGACGGTGCAAATAACATGAAATATGTAAATAAATTAGTTAAATATGTAAACAACGAGAAAAAAATGGAAAACAGGACCAGTAACACAGAAAAAGGACCTTTTATCAGTTGTTGACAGTTTATCTGCTCATCATTTCAAAGACAGTTGCTCCCATAAATTTTTTTTCTTATCTGCTTCCCCTCTGGCTAAATAAACCTGTCTCCTAGCTTCACTTCTGGCAGTCTGATACAATTCCCTGCTACCACCGTTCTTCCAGTCCTTCCAAGCCTGTTTCTTTTCTCTAATAGCCCTGTCGACAAAATTGTTCCACCACCACGTAATTTTGGGTCGAGAGGGGACTTTGCACCATCCACAGATCTGGTCAGTGGCCTTCTGCAGGTTGTACCGCAGAAACCTCCAGTTGTCTTCTACATCGTGTGAAGCTATATCCCCTTCTATTTCGTCACATAAATATACATATGCATGGCACGTAAAAAGCACCATCCGATTGTGGCCGTTGCCAGCTCCATCCGGCACGTAAAAAGCACCCACTACACTCACGGAGTGGTTGGCGTTAGGAAGGGCATTCAGCTGTAGAAACACTGCCAGATCAGACTGGGCCTGGTGCAGCCTTCTGGCTTCCCAGACCCCAGTTGAATCGCACAACCCATGCTAGCATGGAAAGCGGACGCTAAATGATGATGATGATATATATATATATATATTTATATATAGGGAGGGTTTACGAAAAAAAACAAAAGACGAAGACAGGTGGTGTACAAAACAGACAGATGTATTAGTATAACGCTCAGGAATAGAAAAAGTCTTTTACGTTTCGAGCCTACGATCTTCTACAGGAGTAGAAAAGTATAAATGTATGTATATATATATGTATATATACATTAATATATATACACACATATATCACCATCATCGTTTAACATCTGTTTTCTATGCTGGCATGGGTTGTATGGTTTGACTGGGGTCTGGCAAGCCAGGAGGCCACATCAGGCTCCGATCTGATCTGGCAATGTTTCGACAGCTCGGTGCCTTTCCTAATGCCAACCACTCTGAGTGTAGTGGATGCTTTTTACATGCCACCAGCATGGAGGCCAGTCGAAGGGTATTGGCATCGGCCACGCTTGGATGGTGCTTTTCATGCGCCACCGGCACAGGGGCTGACACATGTATATCATCATCACCATCATTTAACATTCATGTTCCATGCTGGCATGGGTTGGAGGATTTGCCAGGAACTGATGAGGTCAAGGGTTACATCATGCTCCAGTGTCTGCTTTGGTTGAGTTTCAATGGTCAGATGCCATTCCTAACAGTACGGGATTCAAGCCTCTTCTCCTTATCTCCTCAAAGACATACATCATCTTGAAAGAGTCCAGAAGCTGGCTACCCGCATGGTTCTTGGTCTCAAGCATTTATCTTATGAAGAAAGGCTTAAGACGCTTGACCTTTATTCTCTAGAAAAATGCCGCCGCCGTGGTGATCTCATTCTTGTTCACAACATCATAAGTGGAAAGTGTAAGCTCTCGAAAGAGCTGTTCTTCACTCCTGTTCCAAAGCGTCAGCTGCGGGGTCACTCCGAAAAGCTCTATCTGCGACGATTTCATCTCAATCGAAGGAGAGGGGCTTTCTCCATCCAGGTTGCGGATCCATGGAATAAGCTGCCGGACGAGATAGTGAAGTTGCCGGCGACCGCTCGGTTCAAAGTCTCCCTTGACCACAAGTGGCCTGAACTCTTTGCATGAACACCCTCCCTGTACATAACTCCATGTCCCCCTACATGGCCTTGCGTTTTGCTTTTTGAGCCAAAAAATTAACGTAACTTAACTTAACTTTCCAAAACTAACTTAACTAACGCCAGTCACTTTACAACATGTACTAAGTGCATTTTTGGTGCCACCAACACTTGTGAAAATACCATACAGCCTGCAAGACTACAAACCCCTGAAAGGACAACTTATACAAGAAGAAACAAAAGAAAAAAAAAATCTCCATCTAACAAATGAAGATGACTGCTATGATGTCCCTGCACACTAAAGGTCTCACTTCAGACAAAGGAAATGGCTTTAAAAATCTTTGTTTGCTTACATTTTTTCATTTCTTTAAATGTTTTTGGTGTTTTCGGTTTCGTCAATGCACCAAGAATGGTCAACAGCTTTTCTGCTGCCTACAAAAGAAAGAAACAATATTCAAAAGATAGTGCTCATGGGAACTGCTCATATCCTATGCAAAATACTTTCTATGTAATCTCAAGTTTTAAAACAAACATAATTTTCTTATAGTTTCTTAAACATTCTCTAGAACAGTGGTTTTCAACCAGGGTTCCGCAAGAAGTTACAAAACTGCTAAAATCGGCAGTAATTTTTAATTCTCCTGTGCAGATATGTGTGCATAAGACTATTAAATTATTGCACAGGGGTTCCTCGAGCCAGTGGAATGTTTCCTTGGGGTTCCGCTCCAGCAAAAAGTTTGAAAAGCACTGCTCTAGAACAACACTATGTACAAAACCAAATATATGGCACCCTAGGCATAACACCAACATGAATTTCTAACTTATCTCTTGAGGTCTCTGGGTGAGACTTGGAGCCAACTTGTACAAATGCAAAGCAAAAGTCAAACATAAAATAATAATAATAATAATAATTATATTGCGTAAAGTACTGTGTGTCTGAGGTCATTGTTGTGACTTGACAAACAGTACAAACCCCTGGTAGACACAATATTTTCAATCAACAACCTCACAATATTGTATACTATGCAATGTGTATAATAACAACAATAATAATAATAATAATAATAATAACGGTTTCAAATTTTGACACAAGGCCAGTGGTTTTGGGAATAAGTCAATCACATTGACCCCAGTGTGCAACTGGTATTCATTTTACCAAACCCAAAAGAATGAAAGGCAAAGTTGGCCCCAGCAGCATTTGAACGTAAAGACAGACAAAATGCTGCAACACATTTAGCCCAGTGTACTAACAATTCTGCCAGCCTCCACATCATCATCATTATCATTGTTTAACATCTGTTTCCCATGCTAGCATGGGTTGGACGGTTCAACTGGGGTCTGGGAAGCCAGAAGGCTGCACCAGGCCCAGTCTGATCTGGCAGTGTTTCTATGGCTGGATGCCCTTCCTAACACCAACCACTCCGTGAGTGTAGTGGGTGCTGTTTATGTGCCACCGACACAGGTGCCAGACGAGGCTGGCAAACGGCCACAATCGGATGGTGCTTTTTACGGGGGCCAGACGAGGCTGGCAATGGCCACAATCGGATGGTGCTTTTTACGGGGGCCAGACGAGGCTGGCAATGGCCACAATCGGATGGTGCTTTTTACGTGCCACCAGCACGGAGGCCAGTCGGGGCGGCGCTGGCAATAATAATAATAATAATAATCCTTTCTACAATATGCACAAGGCCTGAAATTTGTGGGAGGGGACTTGTCAATTACATCGAACCCAGTGTTTCACTGGTACTCAATTTATCAACCCCGAAAGGATGAAAGGCAAAGTTGACTTCAGAAATGTAATATTTTTTCTTTTGCATTTTTACAATATTTCATAATTAAACTTTAAATTATTAGCACCCATGTTAATTAAATATCCTCGAAACCATGTCAAAGACACGGAATAAAATATTTAATCTAATTATGAAAATGTACCAGTGGTAATGAATATGGAAGTTGTGCAAAGTTTGTGATGAACCACTCGTGACACATGTGGCGATTAACATGTTAAAAGGTTAATCCTTTCAATACCAACCTGGCTAAAACCGGCTCTGGTTCTGTAGTACAGATGTCTTGTTTTCATAAGTTTTGAATTAAATTCTTCCACCAAACCTTAGTCACAATTTATGCTCCTAACACTAGCTGAATGATAACTAAGTTATTTTACTAAATTCTTTGTTATATTTAAAATTAATTGAAAGAAACACAGAGCATCTCAACAGAAATATGGTAACAAAAGGGTTAAGAAGAAAAATAATCAGCAGAAGCCATGAGAGAAGGAGACCTCAACGTGGTCACTCTATATGCTAGAAATAATAGCCTAAATTTCCTTCAATCCACACCCTTCCAACTGCTTCTAATGTACATCTGCCCAAATGTAGAGGTGTGTTTAACCCTTTCATGACCAACCCGGCCAAAACCACCTCTGGCTCTGTAGTACAAATGTCTTGTTTTCATAAGTATTGAATAAAAATCTTCCACCAAACCTTAGTCACAATTTATGTCCTAACACTAGCTGAATGATAACTAAGTTATTTTATTAAATTCTTTGTTATATTTAAAATTAATTGAAAGAAACACAGAGCATCTCAACAGAAATATGGTAACAAAAGGGTTCAAGTCACCATGATATTTTTAACCCTTTCAATACCAACCTGGCTGAAACCACTCTGGCTCTGTAGTACAAATGTCTTGTTTTCATAAGTTTGGAATTAAAATCTTCCACCAAACCTTAGTCACAATTTATGTTCCTAACACTAGCTGAATGATAACTAAGTTATTTTATTAAATTCTTTGTTATATTTAAAATTAATTGAAAGAAACACAGAGCATCTCAACAGAATATGGTAACAAAAGGGTTCAAGTCACCATGATATTTTTAACCCTTTCAATACCAACCTGGCTGAAACCACCTCTGGCTCTGTAGTACAAATGTCTTGTTTTCATAAGTTTGGAATTAAAATCTTCCACCAAACCTTAGTCACAATTTATGTTCCTAACACTAGCTGAATGATAACTAAGTTATTTTATTAAATTCTTTGTTATATTTAAAATTAATTGAAAGAAACACAGAGCATCTCACAGAAATATGGTAACAAAAGGGTTAAAGTCACCATAATATTTTTAACCCTTTTGATACCAACCCAACTAAAACCACCTCTGGCTCTGTAGTACAAATGTCTTGTTTTCATAAGTTTTGAATTAGAATCTTCCACCAAACCTTAGTCACAATTTATGTTCCTAACACTAGCTGAATGATAACTAAGTTATTTTATTAAATTCTTTGTTATATTTAAAATTAATTGAAAGAACACAGAGCATCTCAACAGAAATATGGTAACAAAAGGGTTCAAGTCACCATGATATTTTTAACCCTTTCGATACCAACCTGGCTGAAACCACCTCTGGCTCTGTAGTACAAATGTCTTGTTTTCATAAGTTTTGAATAAAAATCTTCCACCAAACCTTAGTCACAATTTATGTTCCTAACACTAGCTGAATGGTAACTAAGTTATTTTACTAATTCTTTGTTATATTTAAAATTAATTGAAAGAAACACAGAGCATCTCAACAGAAATATGGTAACAAAAGGGTAAGAAGAAAAATAATCAGCAGAAGCCATGAGAGAAGGAGACCTCAACGTGGTCACTCTATATGCTAGAAATAATAGCCTAAATTTCCTTCAATCCACACCCTTCCAACTGCTTCTAATGTACATCTGCCCAAATGTAGAGGTGTGTTTAACCCTTTCATGACCAACCCGGCCAAAACCACCTCTGGCTCTGTAGTACAAATGTCTTGTTTTCATAAGTATTGAATAAAAATCTTCCACCAAACCTTAGTCACAATTTATGTTCCTAACACTAGCTGAATGATAACTAAGTTATTTTATTAAATTCTTTGTTATATTTAAAATTAATTGAAAGAAACACAGAGCATCTCAACAGAAATATGGTAACAAAAGGGTTCAAGTCACCATGATATTTTTAACCCTTTCAATACCAACCTGGCTGAAACCACCTCTGGCTCTGTAGTACAAATGTCTTGTTTTCATAAGTTTGGAATTAAAATCTTCCACCAAACCTTAGTCACAATTTATGTTCCTAACACTAGCTGAATGATAACTAAGTTATTTTATTAAATTCTTTGTTATATTTAAAATTAATTGAAAGAAACACAGAGCATCTCAACAGAAATATGGTAACAAAAGGGTTCAAGTCACCATGATATTTTTAACCCTTTCAATACCAACCTGGCTGAAACCACCTCTGGCTCTGTAGTACAAATGTCTTGTTTTCATAAGTTTGGAATTAAAATCTTCCACCAAACCTTAGTCACAATTTATGTTCCTAACACTAGCTGAATGATAACTAAGTTATTTTATTAAATTCTTTGTTATATTTAAAATTAATTGAAAGAAACACAGAGCATCTCAACAGAAATATGGTAACAAAAGGGTTAAAGTCACCATAATATTTTTAACCCTTTTGATACCAACCCAACTAAAACCACCTCTGGCTCTGTAGTACAAATGTCTTGTTTTCATAAGTTTTGAATTAGAATCTTCCACCAAACCTTAGTCACAATTTATGTTCCTAACACTAGCTGAATGATAACTAAGTTATTTTATTAAATTCTTTGTTATATTTAAAATTAATTGAAAGAAACACAGAGCATCTCAACAGAAATATGGTAACAAAAGGGTTCAAGTCACCATGATATTTTTAACCCTTTCGATACCAACCTGGCTGAAACCACCTCTGGCTCTGTAGTACAAATGTCTTGTTTTCATAAGTTTTGAATAAAAATCTTCCACCAAACCTTAGTCACAATTTATGTTCCTAACACTAGCTGAATGGTAACTAAGTTATTTTACTAAATTCTTTGTTATATTTAAAATTAATTGAAAGAAACACAGAGCATCTCAACAGAAATATGGTAACAAAAGGGTTAAGAAGAAAAATAATCAGCAGAAGCCATGAGAGAAGGAGACCTCAACGTGGTCACTCTATATGCTAGAAATAATAGCCTAAATTTCCTTCAATCCACACCCTTCCAACTGCTTCTAATGTACATCTGCCCAAATGTAGAGGTGTGTTTAACCCTTTCATGACCAACCCGGCTGAAACCACCCCTGGCTCTGTATTACAAATATCTTGTTTTCCTAAGTTTTGAATTAAAATCTTCCATCAAACCTTAGTCACAATTTATGTTCCTAACACTAACTTAATGATAACTAAGTTATTTTACTAAATTCTTTGTTATATTTAAAATTAATTGAAAGAAACACAGAGCATCTCAATAGAAATATGGTAACAAAAGGGTTAAAGTCACCATGATATTTTTAACCCTTTTGATACCAACCCAGCTAAAACCGGCTCTGGCTCTGAGTACAAATGTCTTGTTTTCATAAGTTTTGAATAAAAATCTTCCACCAAACCTTAGTCACAATTTATGTTCCTAACACTAGCTGAATGATAACTAAGTTATTTTACTAAATTCTTTGTTATATTTAAAATAATTGAAAGAAACACAGAGCATCTCAACAGAAATATGGTAACAAAAGGGTTCAAGTCACCATGATATTTTTAACCCTTTTGATACCAACCTGGCTGAAACCACCTCTGGCTCTGTAGTACAAATGTCTTGTTTTCATAAGTTTTGAATTAAAATCTTCCACCAAGCCTTAGTCACAATTTATGTTCCTAACACTAGCTGAATGATAACTAAGTTATTTTACTAAATTCTTTGTTATATTTAAAATAATTGAAAGAAACACAGAGCATCTCAACAGAAATATGGTAACAAAAGGGTTCAAGTCACCATGATATTTTTAACCCTTTTGATACCAACCTGGCTGAAACCACCTCTGGCTCTGTAGTACAAATGTCTTGTTTTCATAAGTTTTGAATTAAAATCTTCCACCAAACCTTAGTCACAATTTATGTTCCTAACACTAGCTGAATGATAACTAAGTTATTTTACTAAATTCTTTGTTATATTAAAATTAATTGAAAGAAACACAGAGCATCTCAACAGAAATATGGTAACAAAAGGGTTAAGAAGAAAAATAATCAGCAGAAGCCATGAGAGAAGGAGACCTCAATGTGGTCACTCTATATGCTAGACATAATAGCCTAAATTTCCTTCAATCCACACCCTTCCAACTGCTTCTAATGTACATCTGCCCAAATGTAGAGGTGTGTTTAACCCTTTCATGACCAACCCGGCTGAAACCACCCCTGGCTCTGTATTACAAATGTCTTGTTTCCATAAGTTCTGAATAAAAATCTTCCACCAAACCTTAGTCACAATTTATGTTCCTAACACTAGCTTAATGATAACTAAGTTATTTTACTAAATTCTTTGTTATATTTAAAATTAATTGAAAGAAACACAGAGCATCTCAACAGAAATATGGTAACAAAAAGGTTAAGAAGAAAAATAATCAGCAGAAGCCATGAGAGAAGGAGACCTCAATGTGGTCACTCTATATGCTAGACATAATAGCCTAAATTTCCTTCAATCCACACCCTTCCAACTGCTTCTAATGTACATCTGCCCAAATGTAGAGGTGTGTTTAACCCTTTCATGACCAACCCGGCTGAAACCACCCCTGGCTCTGTATTACAAATGTCTTGTTTCCATAAGTTCTGAATAAAAATCTTCCACCAAACCTTAGTCACAATTTATGTTCCTAACACTAGCTTAATGATAACTAAGTTATTTTACTAAATTCTTTGTTATATTTAAAATTAATTGAAAGAAACACAGAGCATCTCAACAGAAATATGGTAACAAAAAGGTTAAAGTCACCATGATATTTTTAACCCTTTTGATACCAACCTGGCTGAAACCACCTCTGGCTCTGTAGTACAAATGTCTTGTTTTCATAAGTTCTGAATTAAAATCTTCCACCAAACCTTAGTCACAATTTATGTTCCTAACACTAGCTGAATGATAACTAAGTTATTTTACTAAATTCTTTGTTATATTTAAAATTAATTGAAAGAAACACAGAGCATCTCAACAGAAATATGGTAACAAAAGGGTTTAAGTCAACCATGATATTTTTAACCCTTTTGATACCAACCTGGCTGAAACTGGTTCTGTAGTACAAATGTCTTGTTTTCCTAAGTTTTGAATTAAAATCTTCCACCAAACCTTAGTCACAATTTATGTTCCTAACACTAGCTTAATGATAACTAAGTTATTTTACTAAATTCTTTGTTATATTTAAAATAATTGAAAGAAACACAGAGCATCTCAACAGAAATATGGTAACGAAAGGGGTTAAAGTCACCATGATATTTTTAACCCTTTTGATACCAACCCAGCTGAAACCACCTCTGGCTCTGTAGTACAAATGTCTTGTTTCCATAAGTTCTGAATTAAAATCTTCCACCAAACCTTAGTCACAATTTGTGTTCCTAACACTAGCTTAATGATAACTAAGTTAGTTTACTAAATTCTTTGTTATATTTATAATTAATTGAAAGAAACACAGAGCATCTCAACAGGAACATGGTAACGAAAGGGTTAAATTTCAAAGGTGAGAGCTTAAATGTCAGAGTGTAAAGGTGAACTTACAATGATCTGTTTCTTATCTGGAGACGTGGGATATGGGAAGTTTAACACCTTGTCAATCCCCAAAAACTGAAAAGAATAAAGCAAACAAATATTGGTTTGAAATTTTGGTACAAGGTCAGCAATTTGGCAGAAGTGGGTAAGTCAATTACACTGACCCCAGTGCATAACTGGTACTTATTTTATTGACCTTAACAGGACAAAAGGCAAAGTTGGACTCAGCGGAATTTGAACTCAGAATATAAAGGCAGATGAAATAAATGCTAAACATTTTGTCCAACATGGTAACGATTCTGTCTTTAATCAAAAGGGATAATTGGCCTCGGCTAGAATTGAACTCAGAAAGTAAGCAGCTACTTCAAGGCATTTTGTTCAACTCTTCATTTCCAATCTTCCAAAGCATGTTATGTCATGCAGAAATATTACCTTACTTAGAAACAGGTGAAGGTTTGCAACAGGAAAGGCATCCTCCTGTAGAAAATGTGCCTCCACAAATTCACTTCAACCCATGCCAGTAGGGAAAGTGGATGCTATATCAATGGTGATGGTCACAACTACACCATACTGCGCCTCCCCAACCACCACTACACACACACAAACTGTAGATGGTCTTACCCTCATTTGTAAGATGATGTCCTCAAGTGGTCGACGAAGAATTTCTGGCTCTGAGTAATCAATAAAGTCATCGTTGTAGACAGCAGAGGAATATAATCTGGAATGGAAGATGGAAAAGAATGAAGACTCAAGGCAGAAAGTAATGCCCTCAGGTAATTTCAAGAATAACATTAACAATAATTCTAAAATTGTAGATAGATTCATAGATAGATAGATAGTGTTGCCACCATAGTAACTAACACATTTTGATTAAAAATGTGGGAATTTTAAGTGCAAGTCTGTCAACACAGACTTCAAAAGTAGACTACATGTCTATTATCATCATCATTTTGACATCTGTTGGTACTGATTCCATTTGGGAATCCTCCATGCCAAATTCATTGGAGGTCTTGTCTAGGCGCTCTACCAGCTGTTTCAATTCTTGTGAGCCCACCAGTCCAACAATATCTATTTCTTTACTACCCACAAGGGGCTAAACATAGAGGGGACAAACAACGACAGACATAGGTATTAAGTCGATTACATCGACCCCAGTGCATAACTGGTACTTAATTTATCGACCCCGAAGCACAGGTTCATTAGGTTTCTGCTGTCAATGTTAATGATACCATTGTGGTCTTCCAGAGCATTGGCCATAATCTTCTCAGGGAAGATGTTGAACAAGATCAGCAAGAGACCTTCGCCTAGGGTTAAATGAAAAAAAAAAAAAACTGACTAACCTGTAACAATGACCAGGGCCAACACGCCCTGCCCGCCCTGCTCGCTGACTTGCAGAAGCCTTCGAAGTCCAGGTCACCTTGAATATTGAAGCTCCAGTTACTTTATCACAGTACTTTGTCTTCACCTGTAATATAAAGTGTATACATTTTACCTGTTTCAGTTATTTGACTGTGGCCATGCTGGAGCACAGCCTTGAAGGGGTTTAGTCTTGTTAGTCTTTGTAAGCCTGGTACTTATGCTATCGGTCTCTTTAGCCAGACTGCTAAGTTAAGTGGATGTAAACACACCAACAGCGGTGGCAAGAGACAAACATAGACAGAGACAAACACACATACATTATCATCATCATCATCATTTAACATCCGCTGTCAATGCTGGAATGGATTGGATGGATTAACCAGGGCTGGTAAGCTGAGGGACTTTGCCATACTGCAGTCTGATCTGGCATGGTTTCTAAAACTGGATGCCCTTCCTAATACCTATTTCTTTACTACCCACAAGGGGCTAAACGCAGAGAGGATGAACAAGGTCAGACAAACAGATTAAGTCGATTATATCGACCTCAGTGCATAACTGGTACTTATTCAATCGACCCTGAAAGGATGAAAGGCAAAGTCGACCTCGGCGGAATTTGAACTCAGAACGTAGCGGCAGATGAAATACCTCGAAGCATTTCGCCCGGCGTGCTAACGTTTCTGCCAGCTCGCCGCCTTCCTAATACCAACCATACTGAGAGTGTAATGGGTGCTTCTGTGTGCCAGTTGCGTGGCACAAATATCTTCCACAACTACAATGTCACTTGACTTGAAGGGCTGCCTTCTTAAGCACAGAATATTGCCAAAGGTCTCGGTCATTTTATCATTGCCTCTGCGAGGCCCAGTGCTCAAATGATAGACAGAAAGATAGATAGACAGACAGACAGCTAGATAGATGGATAGACAGAAAGACAGACAGATAGATAGATAGATAGACAGATAGATAGATAGATAGATAGATAGATAGATAGATAGATAGATAGATAGATAGATAGATAGACAGACAGATAGACAGACAGATAGACAAATAGACAGATCGATAGATAGACAGACAGACAGAGAAAGAGAGATAGATAGATAGCGAAAGAGATAGATAGATAGATAGGATGGATAGACTGATAGAGAGAGATAAATATAGATATAGAAAGAGAGAGATAGCTAGATAGATATGTACATAGCCAGACAAACAGAAGGATGGATAGATAGATAGATAGATAGAAAGAAAGAGAGAGATAGGTAGATAGATAGATAGACAGACAGACAGATGAATTGATAAATAGATAGATAGACGATCAGAGATGCCAGCATGAACAACGGACATTAAATGATGAGGATGATGATGACAGACAGGTGGGCAGGCAGGTATGCATGTGGGCAGACAGACAGGTGGCTAAAATGTCACTAGCGATAGTGAAAGTAAGTGAAATTGGCCTTACCTTGCCAGAGTCAACAACATATTTGATGTCGGGGATGGTGATGGAGGTCTCTGCTACGTTGGTGGATACAACACAAAGACGACAGTTCTTTGGCGGAGGCTGGAATACCTGGAAAATAACGGCAGGTGGGGAGAATATTAGGGGACAGAGTTGGTTCGATGCAGAAACTGAAGGACACATTTTACAGGGGATAACCAGTCTGTGAACATATTCTTCCATTGTTTTATTCCTGTTACAGTCATTAGACTGTGGCCATGCTGGGGCACTTGCCTTGTAGCCTTTTAGTTGAATGAATCAACCTGAAGATAGCGCTTTGACAGTTCCATTTCAGATGATTGTAACAACAGTGAAAAAAATATCAACAATATCAATATCAGGCGCAGGAGTGGCTGTGTGGTAAGTAGCTTGTCTACCAACCACATGGTTCCGGGTTCAGTCCCACTGCATGGCACCTTGGGCAAGTGTCTTCTGCTATAGCCTCGGGCCGACCAAAGCCTTGTGTGTGGATTTAGTAGACGGAAACTGAAAGAAGCCTGTTGTATATATGTATATATATATATATGTATGTGTGTGTTTGTTTGTCCCCCTAGCATTGCTTGACAACCGATGCTGGTGTGTTTACGTCCCCATCACTTAGCGGTTCGGCAAAAGAGACCGATAGTATAAGCACTGGGCTTACAAAGAATAAGTCCCGGGGTCGATCTGCTCGACTAAAGGTGGTGCTCCAGCATGGCCGCAGTCAAATGACTGAAACAAGTAAAAGAGTGTATATATATATATACATACACATATATATATGTGAAAAGCTTATTTGAGTTTCCCTCTGCCAAATCCACTCAGAAGGCTTTGGTTGGCCCGAGGCTATAGTAGAAGACACTTGCCCAAGGTGCCACGCAGTGGGACTGAACCCAGAACCATGTGGTTGGTAAGCAAGCTACTAACCATACAGCCACTCCTGCTGCATGGATATATATATATATCTAAGTAAATAAATGGTACAACGAGGTACCGATATTTACTGGAAAATAGCGAACGTAATAAATACGACGCTAATGTATAGCTTCACTGCGTGTATATACAAGCAAAGACGCGTGTGTGCAACAAACATGAAAAAAAAAATGTCTTACCTCTAGGAAGAACATCTGAAAAATGGAAAACCTAGAATCGGATAATGCAGGACCGGTTTCAGACTCTTCAAAATACGTTTTGGCGTTCAGACGAGTGTACTGGCATAGATGTGGCAACATTTGAAATATTGTCGAGGTTTATGCAGCTGATGAAGATAAATCAAATATACGTTTGGCAAACGTATTTTGAAAAATCTGAAACCGGTATTGCATTATCCGTTATCTAGGTTTTTCATTTTTCAGATGTTCTTCCTAGAGGTAAGACAAATTTTTTCATGTTTGTTGCACACACGCATCTTTACTAGTACATACGCAGTGAAGCTATACATTAGCGTCGTATTTATTACGTTTGCTATTTTCCAGTAAATATCGGTGCTTCGTTGTGCCATATATTTACTTTTATGTATAATTTTACCTTCACGGGCAATCCTTTACTGGAAAGCAATACTCTCGTATTGCATTACTATTTTCATATATATATATATATATACATACACACACACACACACACATACTTACATACCCATACGTTGGTGATGATGATGATGATGGTGATTTACTTACGCGTGCCTGCTTGTGTCCAGGTAAAAGGGAATACATTGGTAACACATACAAGGGCTCAACAGCAACGGACCCAAGATCTGGCTGGAGAAGAGAAAAATGTAAGGAATATTAGGAGGTGGCTGCAGAGAGATGAGCAGAGGAGATTAAATGATGTGGAGGATGAGGGGAAGGCGTGTGAAGGGAAGGAGGAGGGACGAAAGAGGAAAGAAAGGATGAGAGGGAAAGGGGAAGGAAGAAGCAAAAGCAAAGGAGTAGAAGGGAGAGGTGGAAGAGGATAAAGAAGAGAAGGAGAAACAAGAAAATGTGGAGGAACGAGAGGATGTGGAGGAGGAAGGGGAAGATAAATTAAGTACCAGTTGCAAACTGGGGTTGATCTAATCAACTGGCCTCCTCTCCAAAATCTTCGGGCCTTGTGCCTAGAGTAGAAAAGATTATTTCTGCTCTATATAAGGTGGCAAGCTGGCAGAGTTGTTAGCACGTCAGGAAAATGCTAGACAATATTTTGTTCTGAGTTCAAATTCCACCAAGGTCGACTTTGTCTTTCATTCTTTCAAGGTTGATAAATTAAGTACCAGTTGCATACTGGAGCCTGGTACAGCCCATCAGCCGGCCAGCCCCTGTCAAACCATCCAACCCATGCCAGCATGGAAGACAGAGAAATGATGATGATGATGTGTCCCCCATCCCCCGCTGTCTCGACATTGTGTGACAGTCGGAAAAGATTGTCATTGTCATACAAGCAGTGTGACTCGTTACAGATTCTCTGTGAAAACATGTCTGGCCAAGGAGAAATATAACCATTCTTAGGAAGAGCTGAAGACCGGCCACGTGAAGGACATCAGGACATAGAAAACTTTGCTTCCATAAACTTCGTCCAACTCATGTAAGCATCACAAAGAGGATGCTAAAACATTGACCGAAATTTATTTGTATACTAGCAGTATCGCCCGGCATTGCTCGGGTTTGTAAGGGAAATAACTATATAAGCATTTTTAGAGATGTAAAGTATAATAGCCACCTCAATATGGCTAACCACAAAGTGGGGGGGGTGTTACTGTAGCTTTTTATGTTCTGAGATTTAATAATAATTTTTTAGAGAGTTACTTCCCTTATATAATAGCAAAAAAATGCATTAAAAATGGGAAAAATTGATGGTAAATTTTTTTTTAAATCATAGACTCAAAGCTCGATATGAATCACGACTATAAGATACCCGGTTTTGGTTAAACTGCACCGCAAAATGTGGGAGTAGTTAGGAATCTAAATCGTAGGAGACAGACACACAACTTCACTTTTATATATAAAGACTAGCAGTATCGCCCGGCGTTGCTCGGGTTTGTAAGGGAAATAACTATATAAGCATTTTTAGAGAGTTACTTCCTTTATAGATGCCAATTCGGGCTTTCTTAGCCATTTCTGTTTTGGTGTCTTCAAGCCATGAAGTCGTTGTTCTAAAAGAACGCTGGTCTCCTTGACAACGCTTTACGACGTTGATTTCTTTACACTCCCTTCCCCACAGCTTCACGAGGGAGGGAAGAAGGGGGAGAAGCAAACAGGTGCAGGTGTGACCATGGACGCCAACTCCGCCGCCATCGACACACGAAAAATTATGCATTAAAATGGAATAAAAAATGATGTTAAATTATTTTTTAAATCGTAGACTCATCGTAGACGCGCGCTAATAGTCAGACGGGCTCGATATGAATTACGACTATAAGATACCCGAATTTGGTTAAACTGCACCGCAAAATGTGGGAGTAGTTAGGAATCTAAATCGTAGGAGACAGACAGCACACAACCTCTCTTTTATATATAAAGATTAGCACATAATGTGAAAACATGGAGACACAAAACACAAACACACATATTTATAACTGAACAAATATTGGCCCAGTACCCTCTAAACATTCAGCCACATAACCTCTCCACGATTAAGGTGAAAACAAAACAAAATAATACAAAAGGTACCTCAGTCGATATATCAGCCATCACATCGTCGTCATCAACTTCTGCAAAGCCATCAGAGAGATCGACATCCCCTTCATTATCTTCCACTAATCCAACCTCTTTCTTCTCCGGATAAATGGAATAACTAAACAAAGAAAGCAGAAAAATAAAAGATTACTTGCACGAGTCGGGAAGGGAGATAACAATAAGGCAAAAAGTTACATACAAGTTGACAGGGGAGGTAACAAGATATAAGTTCAAATAACTGAAACCTAAATTTCTAAATATTTTCTTAAAGCTAAGTGATCTCTCTTCCCAACTGTTCCCTCACGCTCGTATATAACGTGAGTTTGCTAGATACCTGTTCTAGTCCCTTGATCATACTATAAACCTCTCATCACCTGTCATAAAGCTACATCCTGCAGTATTACAACCCCACTCAGTCGAGATGGATTTTTCTTTTCATAACATATAACTGCCAAGTAAGTGTGGCATCCTATAAAGGACAGTGCTACTGACATTTATAGCCCCAGGAAGACATCAGCAGAATTTGAACTCAGAATGTAAAGACAGACAAAATACCTATTTCTTTACTACCCACAAGGGGCTAAACACAGAGAGGACAAACAAGGACAGACAAACGGATTAAGACGATTACATCGACCCCAGTGCGTAACTGGTACTTATTTAATCGACCCCGAAAGGATGAAAGGCAAAGTCGACCTCGGCGGAATTTGAACTCAGAACGTAACGGCAGACGAAATACGGCTACGCATTTCGCCCAGCGTGCTAACGTTTCTGCCAGCTCGGAATTTGAACTCAGAATGTAACGGCAGACAAAATACCGGTAAGTATTTCGCCCGGTGTGCAAACATTTCTGCCAGCTTGCTGTCTCACCATTATCAATATAATGAAGTAACAGTGACTAACCCTCCTTCCTCCTTCATATCTTTCCCTTCTCCCTTCATGCCCTCCCCTTCCTCTTCCTAACCCTCCTTCCTCCCCTTCCTCTTGGTCCTCCACTCATATTCAGTGTCCAATGAGTATTTACAAGAGATGTCATTGCCCCCATCTAAGAATCGAGTTTCTGGATCACTACCCGTCCTCAGCGTGTGTTAATCACAGGCTAGTCATGAAAACCCATTCCACTCGAAAAATACTATATGCTTTTCCAGCAACAAACTGTCGCTAATCTCAAAAGAGGAGAAATAAACTATATTAAATCTCAGAGCGAGATGTAAGCAGTAGCAATACGGAATCATAACATATATTTGCCAAGGGCGCTGGAGTGGCTGTGTGGTAAGTAGCTTGCTTACCAACCACATGGTTCTGTGTTCAGTCCCACTGCGTGGCATCTTGGGCAAGTGTCTTCTACTATAGCCTCGGGCCGACCAATGCCTTGTGAGTGGATTTGGTAGACGGAAACTGAAACAAGCCTGTCGTATATATGTATATATATATGTGTGTGTGTGTGTGTGTGTCTGTGTTTGTGTGTCTGTGTCTGTTCCCTAGCGTTGCTTGACAACCGATGCTGGTGTGTTTACGTCCCCGTTACTTAGCGGTTCGGCAAAAGAGACCGATAGAATAAGTACTGGGCTTACAAAAGAATAAGTCCCGGGGTCGAGTTGTTCGATTAAAGGCGGTGCTCCAGCATGGCCGCAGTCAAATGACTGAAACAAGTAAAAGAGTAAAGAGTAACCAAGTGTGTCGTCCTATACAGGACAGTGCTACTGACGTTTATAGCCCCAGGAAGACATCTCTTCCAGCTGGCTAATGACAAACATTCTGTGGAAGAGATGAAAAGCAAAGTCGACCACAGCAGAATTTGAACTCAGAATGTAAAGACAGACGAAATACCGGTAAGTATTTCGCCCGGTGTGCTAACATTTCTGCCAGCTTGCTGTCTCACCATTTGGAAGCACTCCGTCGGTTACGACAACGAGGGTTCTGGTTGATCCGATCAACGGAACAGCCTGCTCGTGAAATTAACGTGTAAGTGGCTGAGCACTCCACAGACACGTGTACCCTTAACATAGTTCTCGGGGATATTCAGCGTGACACAGAGACCGACAAGGCCGGCCCTTTGAAATACAGGTACAACAGAAACAGGAAGTAAGAGTGAGAGAAAGTTGTGGTGAAAGAGTACAGCAGGAATCACCACCATTCCCTGCCGGAGCCTCGTGGAGCTTTTAGGTGTTTTCGCTCAATAAACACTCACAACGCCCGGTCTGGGAATCGAAACCGCGATCCTACGACCGCGAGTCCGCTGCCCTAACTACTGGGCCATTGCGCCTCCACATCTCACCATTATCAATATAATGAAGTAACAGTGATTAAAGTAGCTAGAATTAGAGCAAAAGACAATCCAAAAGTGGCGAACCTGCAGGAAATAAAGAAACTCTTGAACAACTCACTTGTTTAAACTAATGTCTGGAAGCTTCTCATCCTTTGAGTTCTTCTGTTTTTTTCGTTGAAGGAATTTTGGTTTTAAGGGTTTTTCTAAAAAAAACAAAAAAACATCAATCGATAAAATAAAGTAAAAGAAACAAATGGATGGTAGAATCAGTAGAGCATCAGACAAAACTCAATGTGGTAGGTCACTTTTAGGATTGGATACTACACAGGACCCTGTTCTGAAGACAATGAAATAAAAATAGGGACCAGAAACAATGACAGGTAACTTAGGATAAGGTGTTTCTTTCTTTTATCCTTCTTTTATACTTGTTTCAGTCATTTGACTGCGGCCATGCTGGAGCACCGCCTTTAGTCGAACAAATCGACCCCGGGACTTATTCCTTGCAAGCCCAGTACTTATTCTATCGGTCTCTTTTGCCGGACCGCTAAGTGACGGGGACATAAACACACCAGCATCGGTTGTCAAGCAATGCTAGGGAGACAAACACAAACACACATATATATATATATGTGTGTATATATATATATATTATATATATATATATATATTATATATATATATATATATATATATACATACATACATACATATACATATATACGACAGGCTTCTTTCAGTTTCCGTCTACCAAATCCACTCACAAGGCATTGGTCGGCCCGAGGCTATAGTAGAAGACACTTGCCCAAGACGCCACGCAGTGGGACTGAACCCGGAACCATGTGGTTGGTTAGCAAGCTACTTACCACACAGCCACTCCTGCGTCTGTGCTAATTATATAGTCTTTATTTTTTCACTTGTTTCAGTCATTTGACTGCGGCCATACTGGAGCACTGCTTTGAAGGGTTTTAGTCAAACAAACCGAACCTAGGACTTGGTTTTTGGAGCTTAGTATTTATTCTATAAATCTCTTTTTGCTGAACTGCAAAGTTACCGCGAGGGAGGGGGGGGGGATAAACACTGGTTGTCGAGTGGTGATGGGGACAAACACCAGCATAACTGTGACACCCAAGGCTATCACATAATGTCATGGCGATGGGACAGTGTCACACACACACACATGCACCGCCTTACTGGCACTTGTGCCCGTGCTTGTAGGGTGCCAAGAGCACCATCCGGGCGTGATCGTTGCCAGAGCACCCAACTGCCTTCCATGCTGGTGGCATGTAAAAGGGCACCATTCAAGCGTGATCGTTACCAACATCGCCGTACTGGCACCTGTGCTGGTGGCATGTGTAAAAACATTCAAGCGAGGTCGTTGCCAGTTCTGGCTGACTGGCCCCCGTGCTAGTGGCACGTGAAATGATGAAAGGCAAAGTCGACTTCGGCGGAATTTGAACTTAGAATGTAAAGACAGACAAAATACCTATTTCTTTACTACCCGCAAGGGGTTAAACATAGAGGGTACAAACAAGGACAGACAAACGGATTAAGTCGATTACATCGACCCCAGCGCGTAACTGGTACTTAATTTATCGACCCCCGGAATGATGAAACGCAAAATCGACTTTGGCGGAATTTGAACTTAGAATGTAAAGACAGATGAAATACCTATTTCTTTACTACCCACAAGGGGCTAAACATAGAGGGTACAAACAAGGACAAATGGATTAAGTCGATTACATTGACCCCAGCGTGTAACTGGTACTTAATTTATCAACCCCCGGAATGATGAAAGGCAAAGTCGACCTTGGCGGAATTAGAACTCAGAACACAGCGGCGGACGAAAGATCCCTAAGCAGTTCGCCCGGCGTGCTAACATTTCTGCCAGCTTGCCGCCTGAGCACACACATGGACCCTTAATGTAGTTCTCAGGGAGATTCAGCGTGACACTGAGCGTAACAAGGCCGGCCCTTTAAATTACAGCAACAACCCATCTTTACCAGCTGAGTGGACCGGAGCAATGTTTTCAAACTCCAGCACTCAACTGGTACTTATTTTATCAACTCTGAAAGAATAAAAGGCTAAGTCCACCTTGGCAGAATTTGAACTCAGAATGTAAGGAAGGATGAGATTCCACCAAGCATTTTGCCCGTTATGCTAACGATTCTGCCCCTGTGCTGCCCTGACCTTTTAAATATTAAAATTTAAAAACCATTGCTGAAAGAGGGATCTTACCAGTTTTACCAGAATTGTAGGGAAAACGGTGCTTCAAATAATGGCAGAGAGTTCGTACTTCCTGTTGGCTGGTGACGAATATTAAAATGCCTCCTTCCGGCAGTTCAAGATGAATTTTACAAGCCTTGAAAAATAGAAATTGAAGAAAAATTCAAATCATGATGAAAGTAAATAAACAAAGTTTGCTTTTAGAAGCAGTGAGGTATATTGAAAGATACAGATAAAGAAATAATTTATTCTCAAGCACCGAATAAGTTGTGTGTGTGAGGCTCTGTCTCCTCCTGCTTTGTAAATTGAATAGACTTTGAGGTCTGCACCTGAAGATTACTTAGCGATACAAGGTATGTTATGAAAACCTGCCTAGGCTAGTGTCCCCAATGCATGAAACTATTAGTACCTTATATCTTTATACTGTGTACCTTATATGATATATATATATATATATAAATATATATATATATATATCTAAAGTTAATCCAAACACGAAAACACAACAACGCGAGGACGTGGAACAAATATAGTATTATTGGACGCTCAGGAAGGAAGGGAAGAAGGAGGGTTTAACGTTTCGAGCGGAGCTCTTCGTCAGAAACATAGGAAAAGGAAAGATCCAGAGAAGGGAAGACGGAGGAAAAAAAATCGCCAAAGGTACACACGAGGTCACATTTTGAAAATATATATATATACACACACACATGTGCGCACACATACACATATATACACACATACATTTTCAGACACAGATACCAATGATAAAGTCAATAACTCACCTTACGGTAAACATCAACAAGGTAGTTATCTACAGGAGTATGTTTGTTGAAGTGAATCGTCACAGGAAACTGTCGAGAATCTATCTGAAAGGAAGAAAGTGGAAGAATATTGCAAAGGATCCGAGAATTATAACAGAAGATAGAAGGACAAGCTAAACCCTTTCACGTTCAGATTAATCTACCAAATGAAATGGTTATGCATTCACATTGCTTTGAATTAATCATGCATTATCTCATAGCTTTGAGATTTCAATGATGTGATTGTTTATTTTTAGGATGACCTTGTAGGGTAGGTGTGAGAGGCTGGATCTGGCCTTGTTTTGAATTAATCATGCATTATCTCATAGCTTTGAGATTTCAATGATGTGATTGTTTATTTTTAGAATGACATTGTAGGGTAGGTGTGAGAGGCTGGATCTGGCCTTGTTTTGAATTAATCATGCATTATCTCATAGCTTTGAGATTTCAATGATGTGATTGTTTATTTTTAGGATGACCTTGTAGGGTAGGTGTGAGAGGCTGGATCTGGCCTTGTTTTGAATTAATCATGCATTATCTCATAGCTTTGAGATTTCAATGATGTGATTGTTTATTTTCAGAATGACATTGTAGGGCAGGTGTGAGAGGCTGGATCTGGCCTTGTTTTGAATTAATCATGCATTATCTCATAGCTTTGAGATTTCAATGATGTGATTGTTTATTTTTAGAATGACATTGTAGGGTAGGTGTGAGAGGCTGGATCTGGCCTTGTTTTGAATTAATCATGCATTATCTCATAGCTTTGAGATTTCAATGATGTGATTGTTTATTTTTAGGATGACCTTGTAGGGTAGGTGTGAGAGGCTGGATCTGGCCTTGTTTTGAATTAATCATGCATTATCTCATAGCTTTGAGATTTCAATGATGTGATTGTTTATTTTTAGGACGACCTTGTAGGGTAGGTGTGAGAGGCTGGATCTGGCCTTGTTTTGAATTAATCATGCATTATCTCATAGCTTTGAGATTTCAATGATGTGATTGTTTATTTTTAGAATGACATTGTAGGGTAGGTGTGAGAGGCTGATCTGGCCTTGTTTTGAATAATCATGCATTATCTCATAGCTTTGAGATTCAATGATGTGATTGTTTATTTTTAGGATGACCTTGTAGGGTAGGTGTGAGAGGCTGGATCTGGCCTTGTTTTGAATTAATCATGCATTATCTCATAGCTTTGAGATTTCAATGATGTGATTGTTTATTTTTAGGATGACCTTGTAGGGTAGGTGTGAGAGGCTGGATCTGGCCTTGTTTTGAATTAATCATGCATTATCTCATAGCTTTGAGATTTCAATGATGTGATTGTTTATTTTAAGAATGACATTGTAGGGTAGGTGTGAGAGGCTGGATCTGGCCTTGTTTTGAATTAATCATGCATTATCTCATAGCTTTGAGATTTCAATGATGTGATTGTTTTTTTTTAGAATGACATTGTAGGCAGGTGTGAGAGGCTGGATCTGGCCTTGTTTTGAATTAATCATGCATTATCTCATAGCTTTGAGATTTCAATGATGTGATTGTTTATTTTAAGAATGACATTGTAGGGTAGGTGTGAGAGGCTGGATCTGGCCTTGTTTTGAATTAATCATGCATTATCTCATAGCTTTGAGATTTCAATGATGTGATTGTTTATTTTTAGAATGACATTGTAGGGCAGGTGTGAGAGGCTGGATCTGGCCTTGTTTTGAATTAATCATGCATTATCTCATAGCTTTGAGATTTCAATGATGTGATTGTTTATTTTCAGAATGACATTGTAGGGTAGGTGTGAGAGGCTGGATCTGGCCTTGTTTTGAATTAATCCTGCATTATCTCATAGCTTGGGGATTTCAATGATGTGATTGTTTATTTTCAGAATGACATTGTAGGGCAGGTGTGAGAGGCTGGATCTGGCCTTGTTTGGAATTAATCATGCATTATCTCATAGCTTTGAGATATCAATGATGTGATTGTTTATTTTTAGAATGACATTGTAGGGTAGGTGTGAGAGGCTGGATCTGGCCTTGTTTTGAATTAATCCTGCATTATCTCATAGCTTTGAGATTTCAATGATGTGATTGTTTATTTTCAGAATGACATTGTAGGGCAGGTGTGAGAGGCTGGGTCTGGCCTTGTTTTGAATTAATCATGCATTATCTCATAGCTTTGAGATTTCAATGATGTGATTGTTTATTTTCAGAATGACATTGTAGGGCAGGTGTGAGAGGCTGGATCTGGCAAGTTTGAACATAAGATAGGTAGAATATTTAGGCTGAATATGGCTGGTTTAACTGCTCAAGGGTTAACCTTTCCAATGACCCTAAACTACCTATATATGCTAACAAGTTATACACACGCACATCATATATAATCCACATCATCATCATCTTCCATGCATGGGTTGGAAGTTTGGCAGGAGCTGGCAAGCAACAGGACTGAAATAAGCACCACTGTCTGTTTTGGTAGGGCCCTTACTACTGGAAGCCCTTCAAAACATCAACCATTTTGCAGAGTGGACTGGATGCTTTTCACATGGCACTAGGACTGATGAAGTCTGTCGGTATGGTCCTTATGGCGGCGAGCTGGCAGAAACGTTAGCATGCCAGGCGAAATGCTAAGCGGTATTTCGTCTGCCGCTACGTTCTGAGTTGAAATTCCGCCGAGGTCAACTTTGCCTTTCATCCTTTCGGGGTTGATTAAATAAGTACCAGTTACGCACTGGGGTCGATATAATCGACTCAATCCGTTTGTCTGTCCTTGTTTTCCTCTCTGTGTTTAGCCCCTTGTGGGTAATAAAGAAATAGGTATGGTCTTTACTGCTGGATGTCCTTTGAAATGCCAACCACTTTACAGAGTAAACAGGATGATTTTTACATAGCTCCAGTACCGACAAGGTCACCAAGCAACTTGCAGGACAAGGATCCCGTGAGTGGGTGGGGTGATGGAAAAGGTGGCTTTGTGCCAGGTATATATATACATATATATCATCATTATTTAACAACTATCTTCCATGTATGCATGGGTAGAACAGTTGACAGGTGGCGGCCAGGTAGAAAATCTACCCAAGGCTACTGTGTCTGTTTTGGCACAAACAGACAGACACACATACGAGTAGTCTTGCACCTTCTCTACAGCAAGAAACCTGTTCTGCTCTGGCCCTTTTTTGTCTCTCATCCCCCAGCATAGGTTTGTACCCCATGAACCAACCCAGGGGTTCCCAGACTTGGAAACTGCATGGCAGCTTCACTGGTGTTGGTGCCACAAAAAACACACCCAAGACATCACCTGACACAAGATCACCCTCCTCCAATGCCCTCTCTTCTATTGCAGGACACCTGTTTCTTATTTCTTTACTACCCACAACGGACTAAACATAGAGGGGACAAACAAGGAAAGACAAACAGATTAAGTCGATTACATCGACCCCAATGCGTAACTGGTGCTTAATTCATCGACCCCGAAAGGATGAAAGGCAAAGTCGACCTCGGCGGAATTTGAACTCAGAACGTAACGGCAGACAAAATACCTGTTTCTTTACTACCAACAAGGGGCTAAACACAGAGGGGACAAACAAGGACAGACAAATGGATTAAGTCGATTACATCGACCCCAGTGCGTAACTGGTACTTAATTTATCGACCCCCGAAAGGATGAAAGGCAAAGTCGACCTCAGCGGAATTTGAACTCAGAACGTGCGTAACAGCTGCTGCCTTTCTTGTCATATGCACAGCTGCCCAACGTCCGAAAATCTATTTATTTATTTTTATGATGATGATGGTGGTGGAGGTGGGGAGGGGGGTGATCATGATAATGATGGCAATGATGATGGTGATGATAACAACGCTAATAATGACAACAGTAACGATGATAATGATTTGATGAGTCAATTAAGAACTTACTTTGATGACTGGCGGCGTGACTTTGAATAATCTGTGGTTTTCGATAAAGTCATTTAACCGAAGTGTGGCCGACATGACAATTAACCTCAAAGGGTTCTTGCGCTGGACAGGGGCAAAAAAAGAAAGACAAAAATATATAAACAAAATTATATAAAAAAAAGTTTGTTAATGAATCTATTATATACAACGACCTTTATTCTCTAGAAAAACCACGACGCCGTGGTGATCTCATTCTTGCTCACAACATCATAAGCGGAAAGTGTAACCTCTCGAAAGAGCTGTTCTTCACTCCTGCTCCAGAGCGTCGGCTGCGGGGTCACTCCAAAAAGCTCTATTTGCGACAATTTCATCTCAATCGAAGGAGAGGGGCCTTCTCCGTCCGGGTTGCAGATCCGTGGAATAAGCTGCCGGACGAGATAGTGAAGATGCCGACGACCGCTCGGTTCAAAGTCTCTCTTGACCAGAAATGGCCTGAACTTTTTGCATGAACACCCTCCCTGTACATAACCCATGTCCCCCTACATGGCCTTGCTTTTTGCTTTTTGAGCCAAAAAATTAACTTAACTTAACTTAAGAAGCAGTATTAGATTAAAATAGCCATCCGTGTTTCATACTTAATGTAAATGCATTGTCAAAAGCCAAATTAACAGCAGTATTTGGCTGGAGATAATATCTCTTATGGTGCATACATATTATACATACACACACACATGGTAACAAAAGGGTTAAAGTACTGTATTTTAATGTGTATAAGGAATCCTCATGTATAAAGAAGCCCCTAATTTTTGGGGGCTTAAAATTTGGAAAAAAGGTTTTGTAAGGGATTATAATACTATCCATGTATAAGAAACTCCCATATTTTTAACCGAATTTTCAAGAAAAGAGGGTTCCTTAAACAAGTTAAAATACGGGAATCCAAATTAAAATCCTTCATCAAAATTTCATGAGTTTTATATTCCAAACACCAATTTAATAATGACCAAGCTATTTTACCAAATTCTTCCTTATTTTCAAACATAATTGAAACAGAGTGTATTTTGCCCAGAATATCAATCATTTGGAAGCCGTTCAGTGACGTGCAACCAAAAGAATACCCTCCATCAGGCGTTTGCCTTATTATGAACGCCTTACTTCCCTGGGCATGGATACATTGAAACTCCGACGTCTGGCAGCTGATTTGGCAGACACCCATAAAATTATCAACCATCTTTACAAACAATAACTCTGAGTACCTTTTCAAACTCCACCTATCTAACACCCGTGGACATGTTTACAAAGTCAGAAAACAGCACAGCTCCTTCCATGACTTTCGGAAACAATTTTCCACGCTAAGAGGTACTGAAGCATGGAACAAACTGCCGGCATCAGTTTGATAGTAGCTGGCAAGGCAGAAGACTGCACCGGCATTCTGTGTCTGTTTTGGCAAGGTTTTTACGGCTGGATGCCTTTCCTAACACCTGTTGCTGTAGAGAAAGTACAAGGTTACTCAGCCAGAGAGATAGAGTGGAAGTGAGAGAGGGGGGAAGCGAGTGGGAGTAAGAGGGAGAGAGAAGGGGGGAAGCGAGTGGGAGTAAGAGGGAGAGAGAAGGGGGGAAGCGAGTGGGAGTAAGAGGGAGAGAGAAGGGGGGAAGCGAGTGGGAGTAAGAGGGAGAGAGAAGGGGGGAAGCGAGTGGGAGTAAGAGTGAATGAGAGGGATAGAGTGAGGGGTGAGGCAGAGAGAGGGAGAGGGGAAAGGCAGAGAGGGAGAGCGAGAGAAGATATGGAAAGAGAGTGAGGGAGAAAAAAGCGGAGAGGGGAGAGGGCGAGAGAGAGAGGGGGAAAGACAGAGGAAGAGAGAGAGAAGATGGCGAGGGGAGAGAGAGAGAGAGAGACCGATCTGGAATGAGGACTGAAACAGGTGTGTAGCTGTAGAGGAGATGCATGGTAAGCGAACCAGAGGGAGGAGCAAGAGAAAGAAGGAGAGAGAGAGGAAGAGTGAGGAAGATAGAGAGAGAGAGAGAGTGAGGAAGGGAGAGAGAGGAAAAGAAAGCAGGAGTGCTAAAGAGGGCAAGAGAGCGATGGTGGTGAAGTGGAGGGAGGGGGCAGGGCAGAACATAGAAAGGGTGATAGAGTAAAGGAAGAGAGAGAGAGAGATATATAAGGCAGCGACTGCCAGAGGAATAGCGTCGAGGTAGAGGGAGGCTACGATATAAGTGGCAGGACGTTGCCAAGGGAACGCGAGTAGGTAGCGGGAGGCAGAGACTAGTGAGTACATGGGAACATTGAGGGAGGGAGGGAGGGAGGATAGGAATGATAGAGAGAGCAGAGCAGGGAGGACAGCATTCGTCACTGCAGCTCAGAATGGACTTGCAAAACTGGACTGATCAAAGGGAGAATACTCGACCTTGCCGACCCACAAGGTTTATTATTTGTTCACTAATTACCTGCCCCTAATGGATTTCTGTATCCAATAATTTCATTATTATTATTACTCTTTTACTCTTTTACTTGTTTCAGTCATTTGACTGCGGCCATGCTGGAGCACCGCCTTTAGTCGAGCAAATCGACCCCGGGACTTATTCTTTGTAAGCCCAGTACTTATTCTATCGGTCTCTTTTGCTGAACTGCTAAGTCACGGGTTGTGAAGCAATGCTAGGGGGACAAACACACACACACACACATACATATATATATACATATATATATATATATACATATATACGACAGGCTTCTTTCAGTTTCTGTCTACCAAATCCACTCACAAGGCATTGGTCGGCCCAGGGCTATAGCAGAAGACACTTGCCCAAGGTGCCACGCAGTGGGACTGAACCCGGAACCATGTGGTTGGTTAGCAAGCTACTTACCACACAGCCACTCCTCTTACTCTTTACTCTTTTACTTGTTTCAGTCATTTGACTGCGGCCATGCTGGAGCACCACTTTTTAGTACTTATTCTATCGGTCTCTTTTTGCCGAACCGCTAAGTGACGGGGACGTAAACACACCAGCATCGGTTGTCAAGCAATGCTAGGGGGACAAACACAGACATACATATAAATACATATATATATATATATACGACAGGCTTCTTTCAGTTTCCGTCTACCAAATCCACTCACAAGGCATTGGTCGGCCCGGGGCTATTGCAGAAGACACTTGCCCAAGGTGCCACGCAGTGGGACTGAACCCGGAACCATGTGGTTGGTTAGCAAGCTACTTACCACACAGCCACTCCTGCGCTTATTATTATTATTTTAAAAGAAAAATGGTAACAAAAAGGTTAAAGTGATCAAAATCAAAACATTTTATCAAAATTCCAGATCACATTTCAAACATCAGCTTAATTAACAACGAACTTGTGTTAATTAGTTCTTCGTTATTATCAAACTTGATTCCCGTTCGTGGCCGGTTGCCAGCTCTGTATGGCCCCATGTCGGTGGCACGTAAAAGCACCATCCGTTCGTGTCCGTTGCCAGCATCGCCTGGCTTCCGTGCCGGTGACACGTAAAAGCACCATCCGTTCATGGCCGTTCGCCAGCTCTGTCTGGCACCTGTGCAGGTGGCACGTAAAAAACACCCACTACACTCGCGGAGTGGTTGGCGTTAGGAAGGGCATCCAGCCGTAGAAACACTGCCAGATCTGACTGGGCCTGACGAAGCCTTCCAGCTTCACAGACCCCAGTTGACCCGTCCAACCCATGCTAGCATGGAAAGCGGACGCTAAACGATGATGATGATGATGATTGAAACAAAGGCATTGTATTTCTGCAGAAATATAGTAACAATATGATTATTATTAAGTATGGCAGCATAGCGCTGGGCCCTTACCTTCTGTCTGACAGGGACAACCCTAGATAGGAGCCCAATGAGTATGTCTGTATAAACTGTACGTTCGTGGGCTTCATCCAAAATAATAACACTGTACTTGGACAGCAGGAAGTCCTGGAAAAGAAATTGCATAATAATAATAATAGTAATCGATCAACATGAATGGAAATTGTAGCTGTGATACCAGTGCCGGTGGCACATAAGAGAGCCATCCGAACGTGGCCATTGCCAGCGCCGCCCCGACTGGCTTCTGTGCCGGTGGCACATAAAAAGCACCATCCGATCAGTCCCACTGCATACCACCTTGGGCAAGTGTCTTCTACTACAGCCTCGGGCCGACCAAAGCCTTGTGAGTGGATTTGGTAGACGGAAACTGAAAGAAGCCCGTCGTATATATGTATATATGTATATATATATAATATATATAATATATAATATATATATATATATATAGTATATTATATATATATATATATATATATATATATATATGCAAGTGTGTGTTTTGTGTGTCTGTGTTTGTCCCCCTAGCATTGCTTGACAACCGATGCTGGTGTGTTTATATCCCCGTCACTTAGCGGTTCGGCATAAGAGACCGATAGAATAAGTACAGGGCTTACAAAAAGAATAAGTCCCGGGGTCGAGTTGCTCAATAAAAGGTGGTGCTCCAGCATGGCCGCAGTCAAATGACTGAAACAAGTAAAAGAGTAAAAGAGAGAGATTACTCTGTCAAATATGATACTTATTTTTTTTTCATTCTTGTTTCAGTCATTAGACTTTGGCCATGCTGGGGCATTGCCTTGAGGAATTTCTGGGCTTACAAAGGAATAAGTCCCGGGGTCGATTTGCTCGATTAAAGGCGGTGCTCCAGCATGGCCGCAGTCAAATGACTTAAACAAATAAAAAAAAAAAAAAAAAAAAGATGCTGACAATGATAGTGATGGAGATGGTGCTAGTATGGTAACAAAAACCGGCCCCTTACCTGCTGAATCTCCTTGAATAGAACACCATCAGTCATAAACTTCAGCTTTGTCTTGGGTGTTGTGTTCCCTTCGTACCTGATCTGATAGGAGACCACCCTGCATAACAGAGAATAAACACACTTACATACATATACTCATTTCTTTACTACCCACAAGGGGCTAAACACAGAGGGGACAAACAAGGACAGACAAACGGATTAAGCCGATTATATCGACACCAGTGCGTAACTGGTATGTGGAATTTGAACTCAGAACGTGAAGACGGACGAAGTACCTATTCTTTATTACCCACAAGGGGCTAAACATAGAGGGGACAAACGGATTAAGTCGATTATATCGACCCCAGTATGCAAGCAACTGGTACTTATTTAATCATCCGATAGGATGAATGGTAAAGTGAAACTCGGCGGAATTTGAACTCAATGTAACGGCAGACGAAATACCTATTTCTTTACTACCCACAAGGGGCTAAACACAAAGGCGACAAACAAGAACAGAGAAACGGATTAAGTCGATTATATAGACCCCAGCATGTAACTGGTACTTATTTAATCAACCCTGAAAGGATGAAAGGCAAAGTCAACCTCGGCAGAATTTGAACTCAGAACGTAACGGCAGACGAAATACCACTAAGCATTCCGCCCGGCGTGCCAACGGTTCTGCCAGCTCGCCGACTTGTTACATACATATACTCATACATCGTGTGAAGGCATGTGGCGTAATGGTTAGAGTGTTCAGTTCACAATTGTAAGGTCGTGAGTTCAATACCTAATGGAATGTTGTGTCCTTGAGCAAGACACTTTATTTCACATTGCTACAGCTGGCAAAAACAAGAAGTACCTGTAATTCACAAGGTCCATCCTTGTCACACTCTGTATCGCACCGAATCACCCTGGGAACTACGTTAAGGGTACAAGTGTCTGTGGAGTACTCTGGCTACCCGCATGGTTTTTGGTCTCAAGCATTTGTCTTATGAAGAAAGGCTGAAGACGCTCGACCTTTATTCTCTAGAAAAACGACTCAGCCGTGGTGATCTCATTCTTGCTCACAACATCATTAACGGAAAGTGTAACCTCTCGAAAGAGCTGTTCTTCACTCCTGCCCCAGAGCATCGGCTGCGGGGTCACTCCGAAAAGCTCTACCTGCGACGATTTCATCTCAATCGAAGGAGAGGAGCTTTCTCCGTCCGGGTTGCGGATCCGTGGAATAAGCTGCCGGACGAGATGGTGAAGATGCCGACGACCGCTCGGTTCAAAGTCTCCCTTGACCACAAGCGGCCTGAACTCTTTACATGAACACCACCCTGGCCTTGCTTTTTGCTTTTTGAGCCAAAAAATTAACTTACCTAACTTAACTTAATTCCACGAGCAGGCTGTTCCATTGATTGGATCAACTAGAACCCTCATTATCATTTACCTTTGAAGAACCAGACATGTGTGCTTGCATGTGTATGGCTGATTGGTTAGGGGCATTCGGCTCATGATCATAAAGACATGAGTTCAATTCCCAGTGACGTGTTGTGTCCTTGAGCAAGACACTTTATTTCACGTTGCTCCAGTCCACTCAACTGGCGAAAATGAGTAGTACTTCTTTTTCAAAGGGCCAGCCCTGTGTCACATTTTATGTTATGCTGAATCTCCCTGTAAACTACAATAACCCTTTTGTTACCATATTTCTGTTGAGATGCTCTGTGTTTCTTTCAATTACTTTAAATATAACAAAGAATTTAGTAAAATAACTTAGTATTCATTAAGCTAGTGTTAGAAACATAAATTGTGACTAAGGTTTGGTGGAAGATTTTAATTCCAAACTTATGAAAACAAGACATTTGTACTACAGAGCCAGAGGTGGTTTCAGCCAGGTTGGTATCGAAAGGGTTAAAAATATCATGGTGACTTTAACCCTTCTGTTACCATATTTCTGTTGAGATGCTCTGTGTTTCTTTCAATTAATTTTAAATATAACAAAGAATTTAGTAAAATAACTTAGTTATCATTAAGTTAGTGTTAGTAACATTAATTGTGACTAAGGTTTGGTGGAAGATTTTAATTCAAAACTTAGGAAAACAAGATATTTGTAATACAGAGCCAGGGGTGGTTTCAGCCGGGTTGGTCATGAAAGGGTTAAACACACCTCTACATTTGGGCAGATGTACATTAGAAGCAGTTGGAAGGGTGTGGATTGAAGGAAATTTAGGCTATTATTTCTAGCATATAGAGTGACCACGTTGAGGTCTCCTTCTCTCATGGCTTCTGCTGATTATTTTTCTTCTTAACCCTTTTGTTACCATATTTCTATTGAGATGCTCTGTGTTTCTTTCAATTAATTTTGAATATAACAAAGAATTTAGTAAATTAACTTATTTATCATTAAGCTAGTGTTAGGAACATAAATTGTGACTAAGGTCTGGTGAAAGATTTCAGTTGAAAACTTTTGAAAACAAGTAACTAATTGATTGTTTAATCCTTTAGTGTTTAAACTGGACAGATCAGGCTTCTCACACCGACCTTGCAGTTGAGAATCACAGCTTTACACAGCTGGACACACACATTTTAGACAAGTGGGGGACACACGTACACATGAACAGAACAGATGAGCAGACACACACATACACACATTAACACATTAGACAAACATACACACACTTTAAACAGCTTGTTAGATACGATGTAATGTTGGCTTGCATCACATGTGGAAGCAAAGGTCATATCGTATTTTACTTACTCTGAAGACAAATTCATTTCACTGGCAACGCGATTGGACATGCTGATCGCTGCTACACGGCGTGGTTCAGTGATTCCTATTATACCACCATTGCTGTAGAAATAATAATAATAATAATGATGATGATAATAAAAGTAATAATAATCAAGACGAAGAGCGTGATTCGATTGTAAGATATCTTATCAGTTGAACGATATTTCAACAGTACGTCCAAAGTAAGTGATAAAAATTCAAAATTATAGAAATTTAAACATAAAGTATGAACGAGAGGAACTAGCATCCAAACGGTGACGGAATGACATCATCAGTTTTTAAGTTACAATTTTATAACAGGCGAAAAGAAAAAGACAGAAAAAAAGGAGAGAGAAAGAAGATTATTTAATCAAACAGCTTTGTATAACCCTTTAGTGTTTAAACCGGCCATATCAGGCCAAAATTGTCTTCTTGTTTTATGCTCAAACCAGCCAGCTCTGACCTCTCACACTTACCCTACAAAGTCATTCTAAAAATAAACAGGGACATCATCAATATCCCAGAGTTACAAGATGCTGTACAATTAATTTAAAATAATGTAATTAAACAGGCTTTACATTTGACAGAGTAATCTGAATGCTAAAGAGTTAAATTTGATGATATTCTCCTGTCATTTTATGCGTTCCTCCAGGGCGTGATGTTAATAACCTGCAAACATATTTCTCCTCGTGCTTTTTGAGTACTGAAAGTGTGACAGATTCAGAATATTTCCTGAGAATATGCACTTCCAAGTCTTTTTCAAAATTGCAGCCGCTTGAAACAAAATGTTCAGCAAGTTCTATCGAACTCCTGTTATTGTGCCTGACATCAAATCTGTGCCCATTAAACCTTTTGTTTAATTGTTCCGTTGTGAAACCAGCATAAATTAAGTTGTGTTTCGTGCATTCTGCAGCATGCACCAAATGGGAATCTTTACATGTTCCACCTTCTGTACAAATCATAACATTTCTGTTATGATTTCTGATGGAATTCACTTCGCTCATGTTGTTGCACATGGTGGAGATAAGATAATGCACATAAATACATACGGATATATGAACCCATATATATATATATATACTTGGCACGTAAAAAGCACCATCCAAATCGTGGCCGAAGCCAGTGCCGCCTCGACTGGCTTCCGTGCAGGTGGCACGTAAAATGCACCAATCCGACCGTGGCCGATGCCAGCCTCGCCTGGCACCAGTGCAGGTGGCACGTAAAAAGCACCCACTCTTGCGGCTGTTCTTTAAGGTACAGCGTGTAGATACTCCAATGTTCATTTTCTTGGAGTCAGATATAGAGGTCAATAATTCTCTTATATTCTTATTCTGTCTAAAGGCTACAATATCATTAAGCTAGTGTTAGGAACATAAATTGTGACTAAGGTTTGGTGGAAGATTTCATTCAAAACTTATGAAAACAGGACATTTGTACTCAGAGCCAGAGCCGGTTTCAGCTGGGTTGGTATCAGAAAAAAACCGTTATGGTATGAAAGATAGTTGGGGATGAGGGACTTTATTCGACAACAGCAAAATTAAAATTATACTCACTGGGCATAGCCAGCCTCATATAAGAATTGGGGTACTTGAGTGGTCTTGCCTGACCCTGTGTCCCCAACTACAAGGACGACAGGGTTCTCATGGATTGCTTCCATCACCTGTTGTTCTTCACTTAAGATTGGCAGCTTGAGACGGGATTCCTGAAGGTCCAGAGAAAAGAAGACAACACTTGTAATAATAAAAGTGACGGGGCTTGTAATAATTACACACACACACACACACACACACATATATATTCCATGCCTGGATACCCTTCCTGTCACCAACCCTCACCTGTGTCCAAGCAAAGTAAAATTTCCCACAGCTAGGCATTTTTTCATGGAAGACATGAAATAAACAACATCACTTGTTAAGTTAAGTTAAGTTAATTTTTTGGCTCAAAAAGCAAAAAGCAAGGCCATGTAGGGGGACATGGAGTTATGTACAGGGTGGTGTTCATGCAAAGAGTTCAGGCCATTTCTGATCAAGAGAGATTTTGAACCGAGCGGTCGTCGGCATCTTCACTATCTTGTCAGGCAGCTTATTCCATGGATCCGCAACCTGGACGGAGAAAGCCCCTTCGATTGAGATGAAATCGTCACAGATAGAGCTTTTCGGAGTGACCCCGCAGCCGATGCTCTGGAGCAGGAGTGAAGAACAGCTCTTTTGAGAGGTTACACTTTCCGCTTATGATGTTGTGAGCAAGAATGAGATCACCACGGCGGGGGCGTTTTTCTAGAGAATAAAGGTCGAGCGTCTTCAGCCTTTCTTCATAGGACAAATGCTTGAGACCAAGAACCATGCGGGTAGCCAGCTTCTGGACTCTTTCAAGATGATGTATGTCTTTGAGGAGATAAGGAGAAGAGGCTTGAATCCTGTACTCCAATATGGGTCTCACCAGAACAATGGTGCTTGCTTATGACCATCATGTGGTGTCAAATCATCATCATCATCCTCATTTAACGTCCGCTTTCCATGCTAGCATGGGTTGGACGGTTCAACTGGAGTCTGGGGAGCCCGAAGGCTGCACCAGGCCGGTCAGATCTGGCAGTGTTTCTACAGCTGGATGCCCTTCCTAACGCCAACCACTCCGAGAGTGTAGTGGGTGATTTTATGTGCCACCGACACAGGTGCCAGACGAGGCTGGCGAACGGCCACGCTCGGATGGTGTTTTTTATGTGCCACCGACACAGGTGCCAGACAAGGCTGGCAGACGGCCACGCTCGGATGGTGTTTTTATGTGCCACCGACACAAGTGCCAGATGAGGCTGGCGAACGGCCACGATCGGATGGTGTTTGTTACATGCCCACAGCACGGAGGCCAGTCGATGCGGTACTGGCTACGGCCACGTTCGGATGGTTTTCTTGTGTGCCACCGGCACTGGTACCACAAAGATACAAATTCTATTGATGTTCATCTATTTTGATTTGGTTTGATTTTCACTTGCCTCAACAGGTCTTCACAACTGTCACACACTTGCCTCAACAGGTCTTCACAAGTGTCACATACTTGCCTCAACAGGTCTTCACAAGTGTCATAAGAAGGAAGGTATGCACAGGTGGACTGACTACGTCCCAGGTAGGGGCCACGGGTTATGGCCTGACTAGTCTTGCCGGGTCTTTGGATGGTGTTTTTATGTGCCACCAACACAGGTGCCAAATGAGGCTGGCGAACGGCCACGATCGGATGGTGTTTGTTACGTGCCCACAGCACGGAGGCCAGTCGATGTGGTACTGGCTACCGCCACGTTCGGATGGTATTCTTGTGTGCCACCGGCATTGGTACCACAAAGATACAAATTCCATTGATGTTCATCTATTTTGATTTGATTTGATTATGATTATTATTATTATTATTATCACTTGCCTCAACAGGTCTTCACAAGTGTCATAAGAAGGAAGGTATGCACAGGTGGACTGACTACGTCCCAGGAAGGGGCCACGGGCTATGGCCTGACTAGTCTTGCCGGGTCTTCGGACAGGTGCCAGATGAGGCTGGCGAACGGCCACGATCGGATGGCGTTTGTTATGTGCCCACAGCACGGAGGCCAGTCGATGCGGTACTGGCTACAGCCACGTTCGGATGGTTTTCTTGTGTGCCACCGGCACTGGTACCACAGAGATACAGATTCCATTGATGTTCATCTATTTTTTTTTTTTTTTTTCAAGGATATATATATTTCTTTACTACCCACAAGGGGCTAAACATGGAGGGGACAAACAAGGAGAGACAAACGGATTAAGTCGATTACAACAACCCCAGTGCATAACTGGCACTTATTTTATTGACCCCGAAAGGATGAACGGCAAAGTCGACCTATGCGGAATTTGAACTCGGAACGTAACGACAGACGAAATACAGCTACGGATTTCGCCCGGCGTGCTAACGTTTCTGCCAGCTCGCCACCTTTAAGGATACATAGTCACACAAACACACACATGGATACATGTATATACATACACACAAGCTTTGGTTGGCCCAGGGCTACAGCAGAGGACACTTGCCCAAGGTGCCAAGCAGCAGGACTGAACCCAAAACCTAGTGGTCCGAAAGCCAACTTCTTAACCTCATGACCTTACCTACACCGAGCAATATGGCCCACAAAATGGTTCAACATAATTGGAGAAATAAAAGAGAGAAACTAGGACACTGACCTGCATCTCTGGTTTTCTGTCGACAGGAATAAAAACCACTTTTCTTGGCTTCATGGCGGCAGACGTTTTAGCAGAGACACCATTCTGCTGGACACCTTGCTCAGTTTTTGCTTCAGAGTCAATGGAACCATCTTCAGATACTTTCTGCCTAAAATTCCACAAAGAGAACATTTAGAATAATGGAAGTCGCAGTAGTAGTAGTGTTAGTGGTGGTGGTTGTGATGGTGGTGGAGGTAGTGGCAGTAGTTGTGGTGGTGGTATTATTATTATCATCCGTTTGTAGCAGCTCTGTCTGGCCCCCGTGCCGGTGACACGTAAAAGCACCATCCGTTCGTGGCCGTTTGCCAGCTCCGTCTGGCACCTGTGCGGGTGGCACGTAAAAAGCACCCACTACACTCACGGAGTGGTTGGCGTTAGGAAGGGCATCCAGCCGTAGAAACACTGCCAGATCTGACTGGGCCTGATGAAGCCTTCCAGCTTCACAGACCCCAGTTGAACCGTCCAACCCATGCTAGCATGGAGAACGGACGCTAAATGATGATGATGATTATTATTATTATTATTAGTATTAGTAGTGCGAGCTGGCAGAAACGTTAGTGCGCTGGGCAAAATGATTAGCAGTATCTTGTCTGCCGTTACGTTTCTGAGTTCAAATTCCGCTGGGGGGTCGATAATTTAAGTACCAGTTACGCACTGGGGTCGATGTAATCGACTTAATCACTTTGTCTGTCCCCTCTATGTTTAGCCCCTTGTGGGTAATAAAGAAATAGATAGTAGTGGTGGTGGTGGTGGTGGTGGTACATCAACCCCGGTGCTTCTCTGGTACTTTATTTATCAACCCCGAAAGGATGAAAGGCAAAAGTCATCCTTGCTGGAATTTGAACTCGGAACGTAACGACAGGTCTATGCTGCGTTTGTGTTAGAAAACTTAGGGGCTAGTTTAATTTAGTGAAACCCTACAAAACAACAAATTCAAACTTTACCTTTTGATGTCTTTTGAATCACCCGAGTCTTCGACATTCTTCTCCGGGTCTGGATTATTCTGGAAGAAAACAAGACTTAAAATTGGAACTGATCCACAACCTTTCATATACATGTGTGTGCACATGGTGTGTGTGTGTGTGTGTGTGTATATATATATATATATATATATATATATATAGTTAATCCAAACAAGAAAACACAACGTGGGGACGTGGAACGAATATAGTATTATTGGACGCTCAGGAAAGAAGGGAAGAAGGAGGGTTTAATGTTTTGAGTGGAGCTCTTCGTCGGAAACATAGGAAAAGGAAAGATCCCGAGAAGGGAAGACAAAGGAAAAAAATCGCCATATATATATATATATATATATATATATATATATAGGTGCAGGAGTGGCTGTGTGGTAAGTAGCTTGTTTACCAACCACATGGTTCCGGGTTCAGTCCCACTGCGTGGCACCTTGGGCAAGTGTCTTCTACTATAGCCTCGTGCCGACCAAAGCCTTGTGAGTGGATTTGGTAGATGGAAACTGAAAGAAGCCCGTCGTATATATGTATATATATATATGTGTATGTGTGTTTGTCCCCCTAGCATTGCTTGACAACCGATGCTGGTGTGTTTATGTCCCCGTAACTTAGCGGTTCGGCAAAAGAGACCAATAGCATAAGTACTGGGCTTACAAAGAATAAGTCCTGGGGTTAAGTTGCTCGACTAAAGGCGGTGCTCCAGCATGGCCGCAGTCAAATGACTGAAACAAGTAAAAGAGTAAAGAGTAAGAGTATATATATATATAGCCTGTTCAGTGTTCAACAGACAAGACCGGGCAACTAGGATTTTTAACCCTAGGTATTTAGTATGATCTGCTGAGAAGAATCAAGAGAAAAAGCCTGAATTCAAAATCATGATACAGGTATATCTATTACCTCATTCTGCAGCCATCGACCAAGATGTTAAGCTTGCCTGACTTCTCTTGGGCTGTTATGTTTTTCAGTGTGATGGTGGCTGAGTTGAGGATTTTGGCTCTTATTTCTAGCAAGCTGGTACTTCGTGTACCCTCATTTATAATTATAAAATTTATTGATTAGCCATTTAACAGCCTTATTGCTTGCTGGCCACTAATATTATTAAGCACCATTCGATCTACATATATATATTTATATGTAAACATATACATGTATGTGTGTGTGTGTGTATATGTGTATATATATATATATATATGTGGAGGCACAATGGCCCAGTGGTTAGGGCAGCGGACTCGCTGTCGTAGGATCGCGGTTTCGATTCCCAGACCGGGCGTTGTGTGTGTTTATTGAGCGAAAACACCTAAAAGCTCCAAGAGGCTCCCGGCAGGGGATGGTGGTGATCCCTGCTGTACTCTTTCACGACTCTTTCTTCTGTTGGCCTGCTCGCTTAGCCAGTGGGGTGGCGTCATTCAAAGGCTAAAAACAATGCGAAGCGCATTGTGACCAGCGATGTGTAACTACATCTAATGGTCTGGTCGGTCACGTGACGTGATATATATATATATGGATGTACACACACAGACATTTATATGTACAGATATATACGCACATATATACATATGCATATACACATAGCTGAAGGTGCATGGGCTAGTCGTTAGGGAGTTCCACTTACAATCATGAGATCAGGATTTCAATTCCCAGACCAGGCAGTGCATTGGGTTCTTGAGCAAAATGCTTCATATCACGTAACTCTATAACCACTTCGATGTCTGGGATGAAGCACATCCGTCCAGGCAATTTCAATTTGATGTTGGAGATAAGCTAATGCACAGCACATAAATACATACGGATATATAAACCCATATATATATATATATATACATATACAACTAGCAGTATCGCCCGGCGTTGCTCGGGTTTGTAAGGGAAATAACTATAAAGCATTTTTAGAGAGTTATAGCCAAAAAATAGCAAAAAAATGCATTAAAAATGGAAAAAAAATTATGGTAAATTTTTTTAAAATCGTTGACTCATCGTAGACATTTTTAGAGAGTTACCTCCCTTATATAATAGCGAAAAAATGCATTAAAATGGAAAAAAATGATGGTAAATTATTTTAAAAATCGTAGACTCATCGTAGACGCGCGCTAATACCCAGAAGGGCTCGATATGAATCACGACTATAAGATACCCGGTTTTGGTTAAACTGCACCGCAAAATGTGGGAGTAGTTAGGAATCTAAATCATAGGAGACAGACAGCACACAACCTCACTTTTATATATAAAGATATACACACACGATTTAAAAAACAAAAAAAAAAGTGACCCTTACTTTTCTCTTTTTGTTTCCATCAGCTACACCCAATCCTTTCGATGTTTCCAGAGGAGTCTGCCAAAAGATTAAGGAAAACATAACCCACATCAGCTCAAACAAGTGCATTCCTCATTGATATATTTGCTTGTTGAGGACTAAATAGTTCTTTTTTTTCTTCTTTCTGTCATTAACCCTTTCGTTACTGTATTCATTTAGAGATGCTCTGTGTTTCTTTCAATTAATTTTAAATATAACAAAGAATTTAGTAAAATAACTTGGTTATCATTAAGCTAGTGTTAGTAACATTAATTGTGACTAAGGATTGGTGGAAGATTTTAATTCAAAACTTATGAAAACAAGACATTTGTAATACAGAGCCAGGGGTGGTTTCAGCCGGGTTGGTCATGAAAGGGTTAAACACACCTCTACATTTGGGCAGATGTACATTAGAAGCAGTTGGAAGGGTGTGGATTGAAGGAAATTTAGGCTATTATTTCTAGCATATAGAGTGACCACGTTGAGGTCTCCTTCTCTCATGGCTTCTGCTGATTATTTTTCTTCTTAACCCTTCTGTTACCATATTTCTGTTGAGATGCTCTGTGTTTCTTTCAATTAATTTTAAATATAACAAAGAATTTAGTAAAATAACTTAGTTACCATTAAGCTAGTGTTAGGAACATAAATTGTGACTAAGGTTTGGTGGAAGAATTTAATTCAAAACTTATGAAAACAAGACATTTGTACTACAGAGCCAGAGGTGGTTTCAGCCGGGTTGGTATCAAAAGGGTTAAAAATATCATGGTGACTTTAACCCCTTTCGTTACCATATTTCTGTTGAGGTGCTCTGTGTTTCTTTCAATTACTTTAAATATAACAAAGAATTTAGTAAAATAACTTAGTTATCATTAAGCTAGTGTTAGGAACATAAATTGTGACTAAGGTTTGGTGGAAGATTTTAATTCAAAACTTAGGAAAACAAGACATTTGTACTACAGAACCAGAGGTGGTTTCAGCCGGGTTGGTATCAAAAGGGTTAAAAATATCATGGTGACTTTAACCCCTTTCGTTACCATATTTCTGTTGAGGTGCTGTGTTTCTTTCAATTACTTAAATATAACAAAGAATTTAGTAAAATAACTTAGTTATCATTAAGCTAGTGTTAGGACATAATTGTGACTAAGGTTTGGTGGAAGATTTTAATTCAAAACTTAGGAAAACAAGACATTTGTACTACAGAACCAGAGGTGGTTTCAGCCGGGTTGGTATCAAAAGGGTTAAAAATATCATGGTGACTTTAACCCCTTTCGTTACCATATTTCTGTTGAGGTGCTCTGTGTTTCTTTCAATTACTTTAAATATAACAAAGAATTTAGTAAAATAACTTAGTTATCATTAGATAGTGTTAGGAACATAAATTGTGACTAAGTTTGGTGGAAGATTTTAATTCAAAACTTAGGAAAACAAGACATTTGTACTACAGAACCAGAGGTGGTTTCAGCCGGGTTGGTATCAAAAGGGTTAAAAATATCATGGTGACTTTAACCCCTTTCGTTACCATATTTCTGTTGAGGTGCTCTGTGTTTCTTTCAATTACTTTAAATATAACAAGAATTTAGTAAAATAACTTAGTTATCATTAAGCTAGTGTTAGGAACATAAATTGTGACTAAGGTTTGGTGGAAGATTTTAATTCAAAACTTAGGAAAACAAGACATTTGTACTACAGAACCAGAGGTGGTTTCAGCCGGGTTGGTATCAAAAGGTTTAAAATATCATGGTGACTTTAACCCCTTTCGTTACCATATTTCTGTTGAGGTGCTCTGTGTTTCTTTCAAACTTATTTAATATAACAAAGAATTTAGTAAAATAACTTAGTTATCATTAAGCTAGTGTTAGGAACATAAATTGTGACTAAGGTTTGGTGGAAGATTTTAATTCAAAACTTAGGAAAACAAGACATTTGTACTACAGAACCAGAGGTGGTTTCAGCCGGGTTGGTATCAAAAGGTTAAAAAAATATCATGGTGACTTAACCCCTTTCGTTACCATATTTCTGTTGAGGTGTTCTGTGTTTCTTTCAATTACTTTAAATATAACAAAGAATTTAGTAAAATAACTTAGTTATCATTAAGCTAGTGTTAGGAACATAAATTGTGACTAAGGTTTGGTGGAAGATTTTAATTCAAAACTTATGAAAACAAGACATTTGTATTACAGAGCCAGATGTGGTTTCAGCCGGGTTGGTATCAAAAGGGTTAAAAATATCATGGTGACTTTAACCCCTTTCGTTACCATATTTCTGTTGAGGTGTTCTGTGTTTCTTTCAATTACTTTAAATATAACAAAGAATTTAGTAAAATAACTTAGTTATCATTAAGCTAGTGTTAGGAACATAAATTGTGACTAAGGTTTGGTGGAAGATTTTAATTCAAAACTTAGGAAAACAAGACATTTGTACTACAGAACCAGAGGTGGTTTCAGCCGGGTTGGTATCAAAAGGGTTAAAAATATCATGGTGACTTTAACCCCTTTCGTTACCATATTTCTGTTGAGGTGCTCTGTGTTTCTTTCAATTACTTTAAATATAACAAAGAATTTAGTAAAATAACTTAGTTATCATTAAGTTAGTGTTAGGAACATAAATTGTGACTAAGGTTTGCTGGAAGATTTTAATTCAAAACTTAGGAAAACAAGATATTTGTAATACAGAGCCAGGGGTGGTTTCAGCCGGGTTGGTCATGAAAGGGTTAAACACACCTCTACATTTGGGCAGATGTACATTAGAAGCAGTTGGAAGGGTGTGGATTGAAGGAAATTTAGGCTATTATTTCTAGCATATAGAGTGACCACGTTGAGGTCTCCTTCTCTCATGGCTTCTGCTGATTATTTTTCTTCTTAACCCTTTTGTTACCATATTTCTGTTGAGATGCTCTGTGTTTCTTTCAATTAATTTTGAATATAACAAAGAATTTAGTAAAATAACTTAGTTATCATTAAGCTAGTGTTAGGAACGTAAATTGTGACTAAGGTTTGGTGGAAGATTTTAATTCAGAACTTATGAAAACAAGATATTTATACTAAAGAGCCAGAACTAGTTTCAGCTGGGTTGGTAACGGAAGGGTTAAAAATATCATGGTGACTTTAACCCCTTTTGTTACCATATTTCTGTTGAGATGCTCTGTGTTTCTTTCAATTAATTTTAAATATTACAAAGAATTTAGTAAAATAACTTAATTATAATTAAAGCTAGTGTTAGGAACATAAATTGTGACTAAAGTTTGGTGGAAAATTTTAATTTAAAACTTATGAAAACAAGACATTTATACCCAGAGCCAGAGGTGGTTTCAACCAGGTTGGTGATAAAAGAGTTAAAAATATCATGGTGACTTTAACCCTTTTGTTACCATATTTCTTTTGAGATGTTCTGTGTTTCTTTTAATTAATTTTAAATATAACAGCCTCGCCTGGCACCTGTGCAGGTGGCACGTAAAAAGCACCCACTACACTCACGGAGTGGTTGGCATTAGGAAGGGCATCCAGCTGTAGAAACATTGCCAGATTAGACTGGAGCCTGGTGCAGCCTTCTGGCTTCCCAGAACCCCGGTCGAACCGTCCAACCCATGCTAGCATGGAGAACGGACTTTAAACGATGATGATGATGATGATGATGATAACAAAGAATTTAGGGAAATAACTTAGTTATCATTCAGCTAGTGTTAGGAACATAATTTGTGACTGAGGTTTGGTTGAAGATTGTAATTCAAAACTTATGAAAACAAGACATTTATACTAAAGAGCCAGAACTAGTTTCAGCCGGGTTGGTAACGGAAGGGTTAAAAATATTATGGTGACTTTAACCCTTTTGTCACCATATTTCTGTTGAGATATTCTGTGTTTCTTTCAATTAATTTTAAATATAACAAAGAATTTAGTGAAATAACTTAGTTATCATTAAACTAGTGTTAAGAACATAAACTGTGACTAAGGTTTGGTGGAAGATCTTAATTAAAAAATTATGTAAACAAGACATTTGTACTCAGAGCCAGGGGCGGTTTCAGCTGGGTTGGTATCAAAAGGGTTAAAAATATCATGGTTACTTTAACCCTTTTACCATATTTCTGTTGAGATGTTCTGTGTTTCTTTCAATTAATTTTAAATATAACAAAGAATTTAGCAAAATAACTTAGTTATCATTCAGCTAGTGTTAGGAACATAAATTGTGACTAACTTTTGGTGGAAGATTTTAAATCAGAACTTTTGAAAACAAGACATTTGTACTCAGAGCCAGAGGCGGTTTCAGCCGGGTTGGTAACGAAAGGGTTAAACAATTACCATGCTAGAGCATCACTTTCGAAGAATTTTTTAGTCAAACAAATCAACTCCATTATCATTATCACCATTTAATGTCCGTTTTGCATGCTGTCAGAGGTTGGATATTTTGACAGAACACCAGCTGTCAAGCAGTGAGAAGGGACACAAACACAGGCACAAAGAGATACACACACACGAAAGGCTTCCACACAGTTTCCGTCTACCAAATTCATTCTCAAGGCCATAGGGTATATATAATAGAAGACATTTGCCCAAGGCGCCACACAGTGGGACTGAACCCAAGACCACGTTGTAGCTTACCTTTTCAGCATCAGACTCTTCCTCCTCCCCATCTTCTTCATCACTGTTGCACACAGAATGTTCAGATTCACTCTCGTTTTCTTCCTCTTCCTTCTCGTCTTCTTCCTCCTCCACCTCCTCGTTTTCTTCTTCCTCCTCTTCTTTCAGCTTTTGTTGTCCCTTGGGGTCAGATCCTGACCTGACGTCACCCGGTGCACCGTCAGTGCTCCCGCCTCTGTCAGGTTTCTGTTTGGTTTTAGCTTTTCTGTAAAGAGACACAGATGTTAGCATGAATAGAAAGAAACTTCTAACCCGTCCAAATTCCCTGTTGTTCGGTCCCCTTCTCACTTCTGTTCCCCTTCTTGTTCTTTGAGGGCCCACCCATGACATCTCATCACACCACCATCACCATTTCTGATTCCACCTTCATTATTCTTACAAATCGATCAACATCAATGGAAATTGTAGCTGTGATACCAATGCCGGTGGCACATAAGAGAACCATCCGAACGTGGCCGTTGCCAGCGCCGCCCCGACTGGCCTCCATGCCGGTGGCACGTAAAAAGCACCATCCGATTGTGGCCATTGCCAGCCTCGTCTGGCCCTCGTGCTGGTGGTACATAAAAAGCACCATCCAATCGTGGCTGTTTGGCACCTGTGCCGGTGGCACGTAAAAGCACCCACTACACTCTCGGAGTGGTTGGCGTTAGGAAAAGCATCCAGCTGTAGAAACGCTGCCAGATCAGACTTGGCCTGGGGCAGCCTTCTGCCTTCCCAGACCTCAGTGGAACCGTCCAACCCATGCTAGCATGGAAAGCGGACGTTCTCATTCCTAAGGTATTTTTTGCAGATATCATTATTAGAAAATTACTATTTTTAAATCTCACAACGAGAGATATTCAGCAACAGTAATTTGGAGTAAAAATTCTTTGCCAACATAACATGGCAGTCCTGGTTTAGGATGAATGTTGCTGTAATTTGAGATTTAAAAATAGTACTTTTCTAATTTATAGATCAGTGACTAGTTGTCACTTTGAAAACTACATATTTTGAACGGGAATTTGACAACGACTCCTCTAGCCGAACAATTATTCTGTGCTGATGAAGCGAAATAACCCGGAAATCCTGATACACAAATATTGTTTTGAGCTGAGTTGGGGTGCTAGATTCCCTCGTTTGATAATATAAGGACACAGATCGTGTCAAATAGCCAGCTGGAGACGATGTCTCCGAGGGCTAAGTTACAGCAACATTCGTCCTAAACCAGGACTGTCATGTTATGTTGGCAAACAATCATTATTATTTATTTATTCAAGTCACTGTCTGAAACTGAACCCAGAATCTTGGGGTCAGTAGCCCACGCTCTTAACCACTATGCCATAGGTCCATGGCAGAATCATTGGCACACCAAGTAAAATGCTTAGTAGCATTTTGTCTGTCTTTACGTTCTGGGTTTAAATGTCCTTCTAAAGATAAACAATCACATCATTGAAATCTCAAAGCTATGAGATAATGCATGATTAATTCAAAACAAGGCCAGATCCAGCCTCTCACACCTGCCCTACAATGTCATTCTAAAAATAAACAATCACATCATTGAAACCTCAAAGCTATGAGATAATGCATGATTAATTCAAAACAAGGCCAGATCCAGCCTGTCACACCTACCCTACAATGTCATTCTAAAAATAAACAATCACATCATTGAAATCTCAAAGCTATGAGATAATGCAGGATAAATTCAAAACAAGGCCAGATCCAGCCTCTCACACCTACCCTACAATGTCATTCTAAAAATAAACAATCACATCATTGAAATCTCAAAGCTATGAGATAATGCAGGATAAATTCAAAACAAGGCCAGATCCAGCCTGTCACACCTACCCTACAATGTCATTCTAAAAATAAACAATCACATCATTGAAATCTCAAAGCTATGAGATAATGCATGATTAATTCAAAACAAGGCCAGATCCTGCCTCTCACACCTACCCTACAATGTCATTCTAAAAATAAACAATCACATCAATGAAATAAGAACAAGATACTCACTTCTTGTTGGAGTGTTTCAAAATATCAATCTCTGAAGAACTGGCCTGGACGCTTGCTAGTGCTGCTATCAGATCCGATCTCTGGTGGAGAAGAATTTTAATAATAATAATAATTAATTCTTTTTATTGGCCACAAAGGGCTGACAAATATGATTGGAAAACATAAAGGGACAAAACAGGACAAAAGGTTACAAAAGGTTTTGTCCGTTTTTCGAAAGAAAAAAGTCCATGTAAACAAACTTTACAACAAAGAAAAAATTCAACAGTTTACAAAAAACTCCCAATAGAGGAGACGCTTCGAAAAAAAGAAAAGGTCTCACGTGGAAAAACCCATAAATGAGAAGCCCTTAAGCTCAATAGATTCAAATCTTACATTTATTTTTATTTTTCTGTTATACCGTGGTATGTTGTGCCACAAAAGACTGTTCTTATTTCTTTATTGCCCACAAGGGTTAAACAGAGTTGGAATAAACAAGGACAGACAAAGGGATTAAATTGATTACATCGACCCCCATGCGTACCTGGTACTTAATTTATCGACCTTGAAATGAAGAAGGACAAAGTCGACCACGGCGGAATTTGAACTCAGAACATAACAACAGACGAAATACTTATTTCTTTACTATCCACAAGGGGCTAAACATAGAGAGGACAAACAAGGACAGATAAACGGATTAAGTCGATTATATCGACCCGAGTACGTAACTGGTACTTAATTTATCGACCTCGAAATGAAGAAAGACAAAGTCGACCTCGGCAGAATTTGATCTCAGCATGTAACGACAGACGAAATACCTATTTCTTTACTACCCACAAGGGGCTAAACATAGAGAGGACAAACAAGCGCAGAGAAAGGGATTAAGTCAATTACATCAACCCCAGTGCGTAACTGGTACTTATTTAATCGACCCCGAAAGGATGAAAAGCAAAGTCGACCACGGCAGAATTTGAACTCAGAACGTAACGGCAGATGAAATACCTATTTCTTTACTACCCACAAAGCCCTTAAGCTCAATATATTCAAATCTTACCTTTATTTTTCTCTTCTTTTTCTCAACTATCTTCAGTAGTTTCTTTCGTAGTTTCTTCGAGATTACTACTTTGGTCTCCTTTTTAGCTGCTATCTTTTTCGTTTTCCGTTTTTCCGATGGTAGGACGAGGGCATTGCTGTCGTCGTAGGAAGTTTGCTGACTTTGTACAGGAAGATCAAGTTGTATCTTTGAATAAACAAAATGAGAGACCTAGAGTAAATTTCCATGCAACACTTTCAAAATAAGCGAAGTAACCAGTTCTAAAACAAGGTATAAATAGTAGCAATGCTGGACAGTAACGTTTTTTTGGCCACTATAACACGGCTGTTCTATAAAGAACTAGTTGCCCTATAAAGAGCAAGTTGGTTAACACTATTTTTTTTTTGTTTTGGTGTCCGGGTCACCCCCTCAGACGCTTTCGGAAATTCCCGGCGTGAATTTTCCGAGGCCTCTCCCCCACTCCCCTTTCGTTTAGAGGAAGTTGTTTTACACCTATTACACAAATTTTTTTTGATTTTTTGACTGGGTTTAACGCTTTAGTTTAACCTACATTTACTACATTTTAACCCCAGGAAAATGTCCGGATCTTTTCGGTTTGAACAGCAGTTTTTTCTAGCGGTGTCATATGAAATTGTCACCCATAATTATGACCCTAGAACCAATCTAGTAGACAATAGAGAGAGTTGAAGACAGTGAGAGAGAGAAAGAGGGATAGTGAGAGCTAGTAATGACTAGAGAGAGTGTGAAACCGAGTAATAGAAAGAGAGAATGTAGAAATAGGGATAAAAAAGGGGGAGAGGTACTAAAAAGAAGTAGTGAGAGGGAGTAATAGAAAGGTAGATGTTGATATAGTTAGAAACAGAGAGAGAGAAAGCAACAGGTAGGGGTAGGGATCTTTTCGGTTTGAATGGCAGTTTTTTCTAGCGGTGTCATATGAAATTGTCACCCATAATTATGACCCTAGTATCGATATATTGCATTTCAATCTGTTTTAGGGTTAGGGGTGGGGGGAAGGGTATCTTTTTTTCTTCACAAATGTAAATAAACCCAATCTGTTTCTTAAACGAGGGACATATTCATACGGCACAGAATGTTTTTTTTTTACCTCAATAGACGTCATTGATTGGTTGAAATTGCAGAAATTGAAGAAAAAAAAAACAACAAATATGTTACAAACTATAGAATTTTCTCAATAAAGCCAAGAGAAAAAGATGTTTTATAAACACATTCTTCCAGTATACGAAGTTTAAAAGTGTTTAGTTACGTGGAAATTATTTTTAAAAAATTGCCGTTCAAACCGAAAAGATCCAAATATAGAAATCATTTCATATTTATATAAATATATATATATATATATATATATATATATATATATATATATATATATATATCCATTTCTATTAATATAATTAGCTAGTAAATGGTGATTTTTTTAATGAGTTGAATTAAAAGAAAATGTTGGACATAATATTTACTAACTGTGGAAAAAAAACTTTATTAATTTAGCACATATAGCGCAGGAGTGGCTGTGTGGTAAGTAGGTTGCTTACCAACCACCTGGTTCCAGGTTCAGTCCTACTGTGTGGCACCTTGGGAAAGTGTCTTCTGCTATAGCCTCGGGCCGACCAAAGCCTTGTGAGTGGATTTGGTAGACGGAAACTGAAAGAAGCCTGTTGTATATATGTATATATATATATGTGTGTGTGTATATATGTTTGTGTGTCTGTGTTTGTCCCCCTAGCATTGCTTGACAACTGATGCTGGCGTGTTTACGTCCCCGTCACTTAGCGGTTCGGCAAAATAGACCGATAGAATAAGTACTAGGCTTACAACGAATAAGTCCCGGGGTCGATTTGCTCGACCAGAGGCGGTGCTCCAGCATGGCAGTAGTCAAAATGACTGAAACAAGTAAAAGAGAGAGAGAGAGATCTCAGGAGTCAAGATTATTAAAAAGTAATGGAAGGGAGGTAATCGAACGAACCCAGTAATTTCTCTAGATATATACAATTTTTTTTGTAAATAATTCATATTAATATAGAATCATAATTAGCTAGTAAATGGCGATTCTTGTTTATTTACACATTCTTACACACGTGTAATGAACTGTTACCAAAATATCTTCATCTTATCAAATCCATGGATGCTGTCCAAAAACTAAAAACTAGTAAAAGAATAGATCACACACATTCTATGTGATTTGTGTAAAAACATCATATACATTGTTCTAAGAAATAATTTATTTACTTTCTTTAAAAAATTCTTTTATTTTATTCTGTAAAATCAACTCATTTGCATACGCGCAAGTCGTAGTAGGATCGACTAGTTACGACTAGCTAGCGCGGACGCGCGACTGCGCGTACCGGGTCCAGTCTTCGCTAGTAGTACCAGTTATATGATGTATAAAAACATGTAATATACAAATAAATATCTGTAAATATAAAACCATCCGAATTTCTGAGTACCTTATTTCTTCTAATATAAAATGCCTGTACATCACCTCCAAACCTTCCAATATATACATAAATATATAGATATATACGATGGGCTTCTTTCAGTTTCCGTCTACCAAATCCATTCACAAGGCTTTGGTCGGCCTGAGGCTATAGCAGAAGACACTTGCCCAAGGTGCCACGAAGTGGGACTGAACCCGGAACCATGTAGTTGGTAAGCAAGCTACTTACCACACAGTCACTCCTGCGCCTATATATACATATATATGACAGGCTTCTTTCAGTTTCCGTCTAAAAAATCCACTCACAAAGCTTTAGTAGAAGACACTTGCCCAAGGTGCCACGCAGTGGGACTGAACCCGGAACCATGTGGTTGGTAAACAAGCTACTTACCACACAGCCACTATTTTTGGGAATTTTTAAAACGTTTTTGCGAATTTATATTCTACACACGGGTATATTTGCACCACGTGGTAAAATTTGTTTTTACTTTGATCATAAGGTATGCAACACCAAATACTGAGTGGAGTCCAAACGACAACCACCAACAAATAGAAAGGTTTCTTTACAAAAACTCAAAACTCCTACCTTTTCCTGTTCTGTTTTATTAATGGCAATCTCCAGCTGTTGTCGACCTTTCTGATTATATCTTCTCCTCAATCGACCCATGACTTTAACGCCTAAATTACGAACAGAATCTCCCTTTTTTTGCTAAAACAGAATCCCAAAACGTTTCACTCAAAATTACAGAACCTTAAACACGTGCGTATATTATCAAGCAGAGCGGTCAATGATGAACATCAGTTCCTTGTGTAAAACATTTCCGGTTACAAACTAACAACACTCCGGGTTTATTTTCTTTACCTTTTTCCAATTCTTAGAATTTTAATGTCTCTATTCTCTCTCTCTCTCTCTTTGCTCTTTTACTTGTTTCAGTCATTTGACTGCGGCCATGCTGGAGCACCGCCTTTTTAGTCGTTTGACATAATATTTACTAAAAACTTTATTAATTTGGCACATATAGCGCAGGAGTGTGGTAAGTAGCTTGCTAACCAGCCACATGGTTCCGGGTTCAGTCCCACTGCGTGGCAACTTGGGCAAGTGTCTTCTGCTATAGCCCCGGGCCGACCAAAGCCTTGTGAGTGGATTTGGTTTAAGAAGACTCCGCCGGTTACGACGACGAGGGTCCCAGCTGATCCGATCAACGGAACAGCTTGCTCGTGAAATTAACGTGCAAATGGCTGAGCATTCCACAGACACGTGTACCCTTAACGTAGTTCTCGGGGATAATCAGCGTGACACAGAGAGTGACAAGGCTGACCCTTTGAAATACAAGTACAACTCATTTTTGCCAGCTGAGTGGACTGGAGCAACGTGAAATAAAGTGTCTTGCTCAAGGACACAACGCGTCGCCGGGAATCGAACTCACAACCTTACGATCATGAGCCGAATGCCCTAACCACTAAGCCACGCGCCCTCACAGTGGATTTGGTAGACGGAAACTGAAAGAAGCCTGTCGTATATATGTATGTATACAGATATATCCGTGTGTGTCTGTGTTTGTCCCCCTAGCATTGCTTGACAACCGATGCTGGTGTGTTTATGTCCCCGAAACTTAGCGGTTCGGCAAAACGGACCGATAGAATAAGTACTGGGCTTACAAAGAATAAGTCCCGGGTTCGATTTGCTCGATTAAAGGCGGTGCTCCAGCATGGCCGCAGTCAAATGACTGAAACAAGTAAATGGGTAAAAGGAGTCAATAAGATATATTAAAAAGTAATGGAAGAGAGGTAATCAAGATGATATAGTTACTAAATTTATAAAGTTTTTCTCCACAGGTAGTAAATATTATGTCTAAACATATTCTTTTAATTCGACTAATTAATAAAACAAATCACCATTTACTAGCTAATTGTGATTCTATATTAATAGAAATAGAGATATATTAATATGAAATATTTGCAAAAAATTCTAAATATCTAGAGAAATTACTTGGTTCGTCTCGATTACCTCCCTTACACTACTTTTTAATATATCTTGACTCCTGAGATCTCTCTCTCTCTCTTTTACTTGTTTAAGTCATTTGACTGCGGCCATGCTGGAGCACCGCCTTTAGTCGAGCAAATCGACCCCAGGACTTATTCTTTGTAAGCCCAGTACTTATTCTATCGGTCTGTTTTGCCGAACCGCTAAGTGACGGGGACGTAAACACACCAGCATCGGTTGTCAAGCAATGCTAGGGGGACAAACACAGACACACAAACATATACACACATACATATATATATATATACATACATATATACGACAGGCTTCTTTCAGTTTCCGTCTACCAAATCCACTCACAAGGCTTTGGTCGGCCCGAGGCTATAGCAGAAGACACTTTCCCAAGGTGCCACACAGTAGGACTGAACCTGGAACCAGGTGGTTGGTAAGCAAGCTACTTACCACACAGCCACTCCTGCGCTATATGTGCTAAATTAATAAAGTTTTTTTTCCACAGTTAGTAAATATTATGTCCAACATTTTCTTTTAATTCAACTCATTAAAAAAATCACCATTTTCTAGCTAATTATATTAATAGAAATGGATATATATATATATATTTATATAAATATGAAATGATTTCTATATTTGGATCTTTTCGGTTTGACCGGCAGTTTTTTTAAATAATTTCTACGTAACAAAACACTTTTAAACTTCGTATACTGGTAGAATGTGTTTATAAAACATCTTTTTCTCTTGGCTTTATTGAGAAAATTCTATAGTTTGTAACATATTTGTGGGTTTTTTTCTTCAATTTCTGCAATTTCAACCAATCAATGACGTCCATTGAGGTAAAAAAAAAACATTCTGTGCCGTATGAATATGTCCCTCGTTTAAGAAACAGATTGGGTTTATTTACATTTCTGAAGAAAAAAGATACCCTTCCACCCACCCCTAACCCTAAAACAGATCGATACTAGGGTCATAATTATGGGTGACAATTTCATATGATACCGCTAGAAAAAACTGCCGTTCAAACCGAAAAGATCCCTACCCCTACCTGTTGCTTTCTCTCTCTCTGTTTCTAACTATATCAACGTCTACCTTTCTATTACTCCCTCTCACTACTTACTATTAGTACCTCTCCCTCTTTTTTTATCCCTATTTCTTCATTCTCTCTTTCTATTACTCCGTTTCACACTCTCTCTTTCTCTCGCTATATCCAACACTCTCTCTAGTCATTACTAGCTCTCACTATCCCTCTTTCTCTCTCTCACTGTCTTCAACTCTCTCCATTTCTTCCTCTCTCTATCGTCTACTATCTCCAACTCTCACATCTTCTCTCTCATCTCTCTCTTTTCATTAGTATCTATCTCTTTCACTCCCCTTCCTCCACCTCTCTCGCTCAAACACATCATCTCGATCCCCCTCACTTTACTCTTCTCCTCCCACTCTCGGCTCTGATGGCAACATGGCGTCAACAGCCGATTTTGACGATGAAGCTATCGACGACGAACACTTCGATGATTCGGCTTTGATATTCCCTCCTGAGGTACAAGAAGCCATCGACCAGGTAAAACGTTCAACACCTCACTATACTGGACTCTTTGATCATTCCTGAATAGGCCAAATTCTTCTTGTTAATGTATCCAATTTGCGCAACCACCTCACAATATTTTTATTTACCGAGCATACCTGTAGTTTAGCTGGGGAAATTGTAAACACACACACACACACACACACACATACACATACACACGTATGCAAACACACACACTTGCACGCATACATACTACATGAGGGTAATATATATATATATATATATATATATATATTTCTTTACTACTGACAAGGGGCTAAACACAGAGGGGACACACAAAGGGATTAAGTCGATCGCATCGACCCCAGTGCGTAACTGGTACTTAATTTATCGACCCCGAAAGCATGAAAGGCCGAGGTCGACTTTGCCTTTATACATACATACATATATATATATATATTATATATATATATATATATATGTGTGTGTGTGTGTGTGTATGTATGTATAAGTGCTAACTCACGAAACTCTCGGCCCTTGAGACAGTCCATTGCTTCTGCTAAATATTAATAAAAATATACATATACTGATATTTTGAGTTCTATTTTTCCTGCTTGCATCACCAGCTATCTATCTACATACACATACGTCTACACGGCGAAGGTAAAGAATACACATGCCGAAAACGGGTGGAGCACGTATTTTTTATCTCCACCCGCATACACACACACACACATCTATATACACAGACATGCATACACATGCATATATATTTCTTTACTGCCCACAAGGGACTAAACACAGAGGGGACAAACGGATTAAGTCGATTATAACGACCCCAGTGCGTAACTGGTACTTAATTTATCGACCCCGAAAGGATGAAAGGCGGAATTTGAACTCAGAACGTAACGACAGACGAAATACCTATTTCTTTACTACCCACAAGGGGACAAACAAGGACAGACATAGGTATTAAGTCGATTATATCGACCCCAGTACGTAACTGGTACTTAATTTATCGATCTCGAAAGCATGAAAGGCAAAGTCGACCTCGGCGGAATTTGAACCCAGAACGTAGCAGCAGACAAATAGGCACACACATTCACATATACACAAGCACACACACGTACACACACATACATAAACATATACATACAATGTCAAGGCTTTGTGAATGCACCCGTGTTTGTATCCACCCATCCGCATCGTCTTAATGAATGACAAGTTATACAGCTTGTAATCTAATCTATTATTACAGTTTTTTTTTATAGAACAGGTAGAGCATCAGATTTAAGCTACACACACCTTGTGCTAATTATAATCAGTCGATTAATAAATGTATTGCATTAATTAGTTACGTATCTTTTATGTGCTGTGTTCAAATCACACTCGATGTTAAATTTGTCGTCTTCCTGGTTCGATCAAATGAAACACCAGACACGTAATGGGGTTGGTGTAATGGACCGTGTCCATAAACCCTTGATTGGCGATCCTTCGGTATAAGTAACGTGATTTTAACAGAAACGTTAAAGACGTAAGGACGAAATAATATGTATTTAGTTGCGTATTTTTAAAGTTCTGAGTTGAAATCTCACCGAGGTTGACGTTGTTTACATTTTTCTGGGGTCGATAAAATTCGGTACTAATCAAGCCCGGTGATCGATTATTATAACATCAGAATAAACCAGCGAACTGACTGAAAAATTGTTAGCTCTCCGGACTAAATGCTCAGAAATATTTCTTCCGGTTTTACATTCTGGGTTCAAATTCTCCTGAGGTCGGCTTTACCCTTCGTATTTTCAGGGTCCATAAAATAAATACTAATCGATGTAACCGACTAGCCCTTCCCCCAAAATTGCGCCTATCATCATCATCATCAACATCATTTAACGTCCGTTTTCCATGCTAGCATGGGTTGGACGGTTCAACTGGGGTCTGGGAAGCCAGAAGGCTGCACCAGGCCCAGTCTGATCTGGCAATGTTTCTATGGCTGGATGCCCTTCCTAACGTCAACCACTCCATGAGTGTAGTAGGCGCTTATACGTGCCACCGGCACAGTTGCCAGATGGGGCTGGCTAACGGCTATGATCGGATGGTGCTTTTTACATGCCACCAGCACGGAGGCCAGGTGAGGCTGGCAAACGGCCACAATCGGATGGTGCTTTTTACGTGTCACCAGCATGGAGGCCAGGCGAGGCTGGCAAACGGCCACAATCGGATGGTGCTTTTTACAGCCACGATCGGATGGTGCTTTTTACGTGCCACCAGCATGGAGGCCAGGCGAGGCTGGCAAACGGCCACAATCGGATGGTGCTTTTTACAGCCACGATCGGATGGTGCTTTTTACGTGTCACCAGCATGGAGGCCAGGCGAGGCTGGCAAACGGCCACAATCGGATGGTGCTTTTTACAGCCACGATCGGATGGTGCTTTTTACGTGCCACCAGCATGGAGGCCAGGCGAGGCTGGCAAACGGCCACAATCGGATGGTGCTTTTTACAGCCACGATCGGATGGTGCTTTTTACGTGTCACCAGCATGGAGGCCAGGCGAGGCTGGCAAACGGCCACAATCGGATGGTGCTTTTTACAGCCACGATCGGATGGTGCTTTTTACGTGCCACCAGCATGGAGGCCAGGCGAGGCTGGCAAACGGCCACAATCGGATGGTGCTTTTTACAGCCACGATCGGATGGTGCTTTTTACGTGCCACCAGCATGGAGGCCAGGCGAGGCTGGCAAACGGCCACAATCGGATGGTGCTTTTTACAGCCACGATCGGATGGTGCTTTTTACGTGTCACCAGCATGGAGGCAGGCGAGGCTGGCAAACGGCCACAATCGGATGGTGCTTTTTACAGCCACGATCGGATGGTGCTTTTTACGTGTCACCAGCATGGAGGCCAGGCGAGGCTGGCAAACGGCCACAATCGGATGGTGCTTTTTACGTGCCACCAGCACGGAGCCCAGGCGAGGCTGGCAACGGCCACGATCAGATGGTGCTTTTTACGTGCCACCAGCATGGAGGCCAGGCGAGGCTGGCAAACAGCCACAATCGGATGGTGCTTTTTACGTGCCACCAGCACGGAGGCCAGGCGAGGCTGGCAAACGGCCACAATCGGATGGTGCTTTTTACAGCCACGATCGGATGGTGCTTTTTACGTGTCACCAGCATGGAGGCCAGGCGAGGCTGGCAAACGGCCACAATCGGATGGTGCTTTTTACAGCCACGATCGGATGGTGCTTTTTACGTGTCACCAGCATGGAGGCCAGGCGAGGCTGGCAAACGGCCACAATCGGATGGTGCTTTTTATGTGCCACCAGCACGGAGCCCAGGCGAGGCTGGCAACGGCCACGATCAGATGGTGCTTTTTACGTGCCACCAGCATGGAGGCCAGGCGAGGCTGGCAAACGGCCACAATCGGATGGTGCTTTTTACATGCCACCAGCACAGAGGCCAGGCGAGGCTCCAAATATTAAAAATGCTATTTGTATATAATAAAATAATGTAGAAATTATTTAGCAAGTGATGATGAGAGGAAGTAGACGAACTTGTAAATCAGGGCCCATCACTAAGCCCCTGCGGTTGAGGGGTCCCCATGTTAAGATCAATGGACGTAGATGAGTCATCTGTTTACTAAGATTAAGATGTTGAACAAGAATTTTAACTATCTGCTTGTCTTGACATCACATGATAATTGTAGACTGTCACTGTCATGGGAGCGGTGTCCATGGAAACAATTTATCCGTGGAGAAATGGCATCCAACTATACAAGAACTGCCCCAACAAATTTCCTCGAATCCCTGCAAGCACGGAAGAGTGAATATTAGCACAATGGTGATGATATACACACACTGCTGGGACCCCCTTCGGTCATGACTGACCGTGGGATTGCACCAAGAAAGTTACCCTCCCAGCCACAAGTCCAGGCAAGGTTGTTTATGGAAGACCAGCAGTCGCCCATGCATACCAGCCTCCCCTCTCCACACCCTTATATGTACATAGGGTAACGGGTAAAGACCCCCTTCAGTCATGGCTGACCATGGGATTGTACCTAGAAAGTTACCCTCTCAGTTACAAGTCCAGGCAAGGTTGTTTATGGAAGACCAGCAGTCGCCCATGCATACCAGCCTCCCCTCTCCACACCCTTATATGTACATAGGGTAACGGGTAAAGACCCCCTTCAGTCATGGCTGACCATGGGATTGTACCTAGAAAGTTACCCTCTCAGTTACAAGTCCGGGCAAGGTTGTTTATGGAAGACCAGCAGTCGCCCATGCATACCAGCCTCCCCTCTCCACGCCACTGTTGTTATCCAAGGGAAAGGCAAAGGGGCCGATACAGCTTGGCACCAGTGACATTGCAACTCATTTCTACAGCTGAGTGAACTGGAGCAATGTGAAATAAAGTGCCTTGCTCAAGAACACAACACGCAGTCTGGTCCGGGATTCGAACTCACAACCTCACGATCGTAAGCTCGACGCTCTAACCAGTGAGCCATGCACTTTCACAACACGCACACACACACTCACAAACATACACAGATACATGCGTATCCAATGCACGTGTATGCACACATAGACATCACATACATACACATATGCACTTTGCATTTTTTTAAAAAATTCTGTTGTGTGTTTTTCTTTTTCAGGTTTTACCTAGTAACGACCCCCTCGATCGGCCGGACTTTAACCCTGTCGACTACATCAACACGCTTTTCCCCACGGAACAGTCCCTGGCAAACATTGACGATGTGGTTGGCAAAATTAGGCTGAAAATCCGGTGAGACTATGTTACTTTCATTGGAATGTTGTTATTATCATTATCATCATTTACCGTAAATCCTCAAGTATAGTCCGCCCTTCAGTATAATACGCAGGGGATTTTTAGAGGGTTGTACCTCTGAAAAACCTAAACCTTGTGTATAATATATACCCCTTCTCTAACTTGAGTCGTGTGTAATTAAGCCAGCAGCACCTAGTCAAACAGACACTTCCATGCATGCGTAATACAATGGGAATGTAAATATGTTTGCAAATTGTTTTTGTTATTCTGAGTCGTCACCGACTGACTTTTGCTTGGGGTATTCTTGCTTTTATAACTATCCAGAAGGATAGATATATCATTGAGAACAATAGATTTAGTTGGTGGTCTTGTTATCTCTATTCTAGCTTTTGGTGGAGTAGAAGAGGTTAGAAAGGGTCAAGTGGTGAAGACATTATTTCAGCCTAGCTGAAGGCATCTGGAAAATGTAATAACTGCTGTCAGAGAAAAACCATTGTTCCACCGTGGGAAAAGTTCTGTTGTATTGTTAAATTAAATTTGGCTATGGTGGATCGAATCCACTTCATGCTTGCAAGATCCACTACAAATCCTTATTTTTTATAAATTTGCTGTATTGACAGACTGGCACTTAAAAATTCCTGTGTTTTTAATTCAAACTTATTAGTTACTATGGTGACAAGACTACCTATCTATTTATTTATCTTTCACACACTCTCTCTATCTCACTGTACTTCTCTCTCAATGACAACGTTTTCTCCTCCCCTTCTTCACCTCCTTCATATATATCTTGTGACACTTAGACAAATGGCAATCGGCATCTCTTGTTTAATATAAGAGTATAGTAGGTGCTTTTTTGTGCCACCGGCACGGGGCCAGTCAGTCGGCACTGGCAACGACCTCGCTCAAATGGTGCTTTTTATGTGCCACCGCTACGGGGCCAGTCAGGCGGCACTGGCAACGACCTCGCTCAAATGCTGCTTTTTATGTGCCACCGGTACGGGCCCAGTCAGTCGGCACTGGCAATGACCTCGCTCAAATGGTGCTTTTTATGTGCCACTGGCACGGGGCCAGTCAGGCGGCACTGGCAACGACCTCGCTCAAATGCTGCTTTTTATGTGCCACCGGTACGGGCCCAGTCAGTCGGCACTGGCAATGACCTCACTCAAATGGTGCTTTTTATGTGCCACTGGCACGGGGCCAGTCAGGCGGCACTGGCAACGACCTCGCTCAAATGGTGCTTTTTATGTGCCACCAGTACGGGGCCAGTCAGGCGGCACTGGCAACGACCTCGCTCAAATGCTGCTTTTTATGTGCCACTGGCACGGGGAAAGTCAGGCGGCACTGGCAACGACCTCGCTCAAATGCTGCTTTTTATGTGCCACTGGCACGGGGCCAGTCAGGCGGGATGGGCAACGACCTCGCTCAAATGGTGCTTTTTATGTGCCACCGCTACGGGGCCAGTCAGGGGGCACTGGCAACGACCTCGCTCAAATGGTGCTTTTTATGTGCCACCAGCACGGGGCCAGTCAGGCGGCACTGGCAACGACCTCGCTCAAATGCTGCTTTTTATGTGCCACCGGCACGGGGCCAGTCAGGCGGCACTGGCAACGACCTCGCTCAAATGCTGCTTTTTATGTGCCACCGGTACGGGCCCAGTCAGTCGGCACTGGCAATGACCTCACTCAAATGCTGCTTTTTATGTGCCACTGGCACGGGGCCAGTCAGGCGGCACTGGCAACGACCTCGCTCAAATGGTGCTTTTTATGTGCCACCAGTACGGGGCCAGTCAGGCGGCACTGGCAACGACCTCGCTCAAATGCTGCTTTTTATGTGCCACTGGCACGGGGAAAGTCAGGCGGCACTGGCAACGACCTCGCTCAAATGCTGCTTTTTATGTGCCACTGGCACGGGGCCAGTCAGGCGGGATGGGCAACGACCTCGCTCAATGGTGCTTTTTATGTGCCACCGCTACGGGGCCAGTCAGGGGGCACTGGCAACGACCTCGCTCAAATGGTGCTTTTTATGTGCCACCAGCACGGGGCCAGTCAGGCGGCACTGGCAACGACCTCGCTCAAATGCTGCTTTTTATGTGCCACTGGCACGGGGCCAGTCAGGCGGCACTGGCAACGACTTCGCTCAAATGGTGCTTTTTATGTGCCAGTCAGGCGGCACTGACAATGAACTCGCTTAAATGGTGCTTTTTATGTGCCACCAGCACGGGGCCAGTCAGACGGCACTGGCAACAACCTCGCTCAAATGGTGCTTTTTATGTGCCAGTCAGGTGGCACTGGCAACGACCTAGCTCAAATGCTGCTTTCACATGCCACCGGCACAGGGGCCAGATATGTTTTCAAACACTTATCACAAATAACCTGCTGGCTCATTAAAAATTAATTATTAGCGACAGAAACATATATATATATATATATTAGAAAGTTTGGCGATGACGTACAAGTATTTTATATAAGAAGAAATGAGGTACTCAGAAATTCTGATGGTTTTATATTTACAGATATTTATTTGTATATTACATGTTTTTATACATCATATAACTTATATCATATATCACATATTAGCGCTTTCTCCCATTCTGGTGGAGTTTTCAAATTGAACATAAATATATATATATATGTATGTATATGTATATATATATATGTATATATATATGTGTGTGTGTGTCTGTGTTTATGTGTTTGTCTTTGTCCCCTCAACATCGCTTGACAACCGATGGTGGTGTGTTTATGTCCCCGTAACTTAGCAGTTCGGCAAAAGAAACCGATCGAATAAGTACTAGGCTTACAAAGAATAAGTCCTGGGATCGATTTGTTTGACTAAAGGCGTGCTCCAGCATGGCCGCAGTCAAATGACTGAAACCTTTTTATAATCACTTTTTATGATCATTTTCGTAATATTTTAATTTATTTTTCTCCGTTCCCTCTCCTAAACATCGCTTTCTCTCATTTGTGTAGGAAACTTGACGAAGAAATTGGTACAGTGGTCCGGGGTCAAACCAATGTTGGAGAAAATGGGCGGCAAGCTCTTGAAGAGGCTCAGAAAGCAATTCAAGAACTTTTCTCCAAGATCAAAGACATAAAGGATAAAGCAGAGAAATCTGAAGAAATGGTAAGTGCCAAACCGTTTGGTGATGAGGGGGTCAAGGCAAAGAGAATGAGGAGGGGTGGAGGATGGAGGATGGAGGCAAAAGATGGTCCTGCTTTGATACTCTTTTATTTGTTTCAGTCATTTTGACTGCGGCCATGCTGGAGCACCGCCTTCAGTCGAGCAAATCGACCCCGGGGCTTATTCGTTTGTAAGCCCAGTACTTATTCTATCGGTCTCTTTTGCCGAACCGCTAAGTGACGGGGACGTAAACACACCAGCATCGGTTGTCAAGCAATGCTAGGGGGACAAACACAAACACACACACATACATACATACATACATATATACACACATACATATATATATATATATATATATATATACATATATATGACATGCTTCTTTCAGTTTCCGTCTACCAAATCCACTCACAAGGCATTGTCGGCCCAGGGCTATAGTAGAAGACACTTGCCCAAGATGCCACGCAGTGGGACTGAACCCGGAACCATGTAGTTGGTTAGCAAGCTACTTACTACACAGCCACTCCCGTGCCAAAATTTACCAAAATTGCATAAAAATATCTTCAAATACTAAAGAGTAAATTTATTCAATAAAATCGCCATTGGCTTCAACCATGGCCTTCAGACAATTTTGGAATCTCCAGCAACTCTTACGGATGGTCTTGTTTAAGTTGGTGAATGCTGCCATAGTCTTTGCCTTCAGTTCATCTTTGGTGTTACAAGGGGTTTTGTTGGTCTCTCGTTCAACTACACCCCACACATAATAACCAAGGGGTTGCAGTCTGGAGAGTTAGGTGGCCAGATGTTAGGGGTGATGTGGTCGCAGAAATTGTCTGACAGCCACGACTGGGTCCTCCTGCTTGTATGGCATGGTGCAGAGTCCTGTTGCCAGACATAGGGTCTCCCAGCAGCCACCTTCTTGACCCAGGGCAGCACTACCTCCTCCAGTCATTTGATGTAGGCCTCCGTGTTGAGTCTGAGGCTGTGTGGGAAGATGAATAGAAGCATAACATCGCCATCACTAGTGATCATTCCAAACACCATGATGTTGACTGGATGTTTGATTTTTATATCACTCTTGGTGCATGTTTTGGGGACACTGCAAGCCAGCGGTTGTTCTGTGTTCACCATGTGATCCTGACAGAAATTTTTCTCATCTGAGAAAAACCAAAGCATGTTTTGGTTGGAGGGGATACTTCAGAAACTTTGTAGCACGGTCTTTCCTCTTGTCCTTGAAATTAGTCCTTTCTCACCTTAATTGAGGGATATTGACTGTCTTCATGTGCTACCTGCCTGGTAAGAAACTCATACACTCCCATAGACCTGATTGACTTGGCCTGGATCTCACCAACAGATTCAGGGGTTCTTTTCTTAGAACAATCAGAGTGAGTTTTCTGAGCTGCCATACCTTCGTAATCACCATTGGACTCATCCAACTCTTTCCAAATCCTCTGCACTGTCCTCAGATTGATAGCCAAGCATTCTGAAGTGTTCATATTGAAGCTTCCAGCGTGAATGCCAAGCAGCACAGCACATCGTTTCCAAATTTCTGGCAGAGTGAATTGTGTCATAATACTGTTTTTTTTTCAAAGACAGTGCCCAACTGACCCTACGATACTGTGTAGTCGACAAAATCAAAAACAAACAATGCGCATGTGCGAAATAAAAAATATAAAATGGTAACAATTTACCCATCATACCCTGTATATGTATTTCTTTACTACCCACAAGGGGCTAAACATAGAGGGGACAAACAAGGACAGATGAAGGGATTGAGTCGATTATATCGACCCCAGTGCAAAACTGGTACTTTATTTATCGACCCCGAAAGGATGAAAGGCAAAGTTGACCTCGGCGGAATTTGAACTCAGAACGTAACGCAGACGAAATACCGCTAAACATTTCGCCCGGCGTGCTAACGTGTCTGCCAGCTCACTGCCTGTATATGTGTGTGTGTGTACATCCATGTATGTGTGTTTGTGTGTGTGTGTGTACATCCATGTATGTGTGTTTGTGTGTGTGTATTTGTATATAGTTAATCTACAAACATGCTGTTTTCTGATTGTTACACCCAGGTGAAGGAGATTACCCGTGATATCAAGCAGCTGGATCATGCAAAGAGACACCTTACAAGTTCAATCATCACCCTCAACCACTTACATATGTTGGTAGGGGGTGTTGATAGTCTTACGTAAGTCATAAATGTTATCACCATATCAGTTTATCGTTTCTACATGTCATCATCATCATCATCATTTAATGACCGTTGCCCATGGGTCGGTTGGTGTGGCCAAAGCTGGGGAGCTCCACCAGACTCCAGTCTGATTTGGCATGGTTTCTATGACTGGATGCCCTTCCTAGCACCAACCAATTCACTGTGTGCTGGGCGCTTTTGCGTGACACCGCACAGGCGCTTTTGCATGATGCCACATAGGATACTTTTACATGTTGCCAAATGGTCGATTTTACATGTTGACACATGGGAACTTTTACATCTTACCACATGTGCACTTTTACATGTTGCCACATGGACACTTTTGCATGTTGCCACATGGACCTTTTTACATGATGCCACATGGGTGTTTTTACACGTTGCCGCACGGGCACTTTTACATGTTGCCACATGGGAACGTTTATGCGGCACCGTCATGAGTGCTTTACACCATCAGAAGGGTCAGACTTAATACTCCCGCTGCAGATTATATCCATCATCATCATCATCATTTAACGACAGCTTGACAGAAGCTGACCAGCTTGAGGGCTGCCTGGGCTCAATTTCGTTTGCTTTGGCATGGTTTCTACAACTGGGTGGCATTTCTAATGCCAGCCACTTTACAGAGTCCCACAGTTTGTACTACAGAGCCAAAGCCGGTTTCAACCAGGTTGGTATCAAAAGGGTTAAGAATTGTTTCTCTATTATACATTTCAACCCTTTTGTTACCATATTTCTGTTGAGATGTTCTGTATTTCTTTCAATTATTTTAAATATAACAAAGAATTTAGTAAAATAACATTCACACACTTCCTTCTTTCTCTCCACATACTCAGCCCTCACTCACACTCACACTCCACATCTTCTTTTTACAGAACTCTGACTCGCCGCCGTCAGTACCTCGAAGTGGCAAACCTCCTACAAGGTGTTCTCAACGTCTTGGAGCACTTTGACCGTTACATGGCCATTCCTCAGATCAAGCAGCTCTCCGATAAGTAAGTTACAATTATTACAATTTGCTTCCTGTCTTTGTTTTGTCATTGATGTTGTTGTTGTTGTTTAGCCCTCGGTCATCTCTGATCCAGCAGACCTGCAAGATTAAAGAAGTTCTGAGTTTTTTTGTTTTTTTTAGTTATTTATATTTTTAAATCTGCTGCAAGCCTTGAAGGACCAGGGCCTTCATCACCATCATCATCATCATCATCGTTTAACGTCCGTTCTCCATGCTAGCATGGGTTGGACGGTTCGACCGGGGATCTGGAAAGCCAGAAGGCTGCACCAGGCTCCAGTCTGATCTGGCAATGTTTCTACAGCTGGATGCCCTTCCTAACGCCAACCACTCCGAGAGTGTAGTGGGTGCTTTTTACGTGCCACCTGCACAGGTGCCAGGCGAGGCTGGCAACGGCCACGGTCGGATTGGTGCATTTTACGTGCCACCGGCACGGAAGCCAGTCGAGGCGGCACTGGCTTCGGCCACGATTCGGATGGTGCTTTTTACGTGTCACCGGCACGGAAGCCAGTCGAGGCGACGCTGGCATCGGCCACGATTGGCTTTGTGAGTGGATATTTCAAAGATGAAGGCTGGTAAAAGCCCATCGTGTATCATCATCGTGATTTAACATCCATTTTCTATGCTGGCATGGGTTGGATAGTTGACAGGAGCCCGTAAGGCCAGGGGCCACGCCAGGCACCATTGTCTGTTCTAGCATGGTTTCTAGATGCCCTTCTACTACTAATATAGGATGAAGTTTTTAATATTTTAATATGCTGCCACATTTCTTGATGGAATTTTTTTCTGTAGAGAAAACTGGATGCCCTTCCTAACGCCAACCACTCCATGAGTGTAGTGAGTGCTTTTTACGTGCCACCAGCACAGGTGCCAGACGAAGCTGGCAAACGGCAACAGTCAGATGGTGGTTTTTACGTGACACCGGCACGGGGGCCAGACGAGGCTGGCAACGGCTACAATCGGATGATGCTTTTTTATGTGCCGCCGGCACGGGGGCCGGACGAGGCTGGCAACGACCACAATCGGATGATGCCTTTTTACGTGCCGCCGGCACGGAGGCCAGTCGGGGCGGCGCTGGCAACGGCCAGGTTCGGATTGTTCTCTTATGTGCCACCGGCACTGGTATCACAGTGTGTAGTTCAAAGGCTTTGTCACATTCTGTGTCACACTGAATCTCCCTGAGGACTTATTCGTGTCTGTGGAGCGCTCAGCCACTTTCACATTAATTTCTCCAATTGGCTGTTCCCTCGATCAGGTCAAGTTGAACCCTTGTCATCATAAACGATAGAGTACCAGGATATATAATCATCTTTATATACACATGCATATGTATGTACAGGAGTGGCCGTGTGGTAAGTAGCTTGCTAACCAACCACATGGTTCCGGGTTCAGTCCCACTGCGTGGGATCTTGGGCAAGTGTCTTCTGCTATAGCCCCGGGCCGACCAATGCCTTGTGAGTGGATTTGGTAGACTGAAATTGAAAGAAGCCCGTCGTATATATGTATATAAATAGGCGTAGAAGTGACTGTGTGGTAAGTAGCTTGCTAACCAACCACATGGTTCCGGGTTCAGTCCCACTGCGTGGCACCTTGGGCAAGTCTCTTCTTCTATAGCCTCGGGCCGACCAAAGCCTTGTGAGTGGATTTGGTAGACGGAAACTGAAAGAAGCCTGTCGTATATATGTATGTGTGTGTCTGGGTTTGTCCCCCAAGCATTGCTTGACAACCGATGCTGGTGTGTTTATGTCCCCGTCACTTAGCGGTTCGGCAAAAAGAGACCGATAGAATAAGTACTGGGCTTACAAAGAATAAGTCCTGGGGTCGATTTGCTCGACTAAAAAGGCGGTGCTCCAGCATGGCCGCAGTCAAATGACTGAAACAAGTAAAAGAGTATATGTGTATCTTGATTTTTTTTGCAGGGTGAAACAAATACAGGCTGAACTTGGAACACAGATCACTGCTGACTTTGAGGAATCTTTCCAAGGTCCTGCTGCAAAGGTAATGTTTAGTGTGTGTGTCTGTGTGTGTAGTTACATATAACCTTTAAAAACTGAAGACATACCAAGGCAGCGGGCTGGCAGAAACGTTAGCACGCCGGGCGAAATGCGTAGCCGTATTTCGTCTGCCGCTACGTTCTGAGTTCAAATTTCCACCGAGGTCGACTTTGCCTTTCATCCTTTCGGGGTCGATAAATTAAGTACCAGTTACGCACTGGGGTCGATGTAATCGACTTAATCCCTTTGTCTGTCCATGTTTGTCCCCTCTATGTTTAGTCCCTTGTGGGTAATAAACAAATAGGTATTTCGTCTATCTTTACGTTCTGAGGTCAAGTTCTGCCAGGGTTAACTTTGCCTTTCATCCTTTCAGGGGTCAATAAAATAAGTACCATTTAAACACTGGGGTCCACGTAGTCAGTTTAACTCTACCCTGAAATTGCCGGCCTGGTGCCAATATGTGAAACCAATATCATCATCATCATCACCATCACTATGTATTTACTTATCATTCCAGTATGGCCCCAGCAACCTGAAGCAGCTGGCTGAAGCATGTTTGGTGGTCAATGTGCTTGACCCGAAGGTAAAACGTGACATTCTTGGATGGTTTGTCAAGCTGCAACTCTCCGAGTACACGGTACTCTTTGCAGAGGACCAAGACGTGAGTACAGAATATGATCTCTCCATTGTCTTTTGATTTATAGGGCCAACGGTTTCGTTTGGATAGGTAGAGGGGTTATAGTTTGCAATAAGTTATGTGTCCACCTTTTTTGTTTACTCATTTACTCGTTCACTCTTTTACTTGTTTCAGTCATTTGACTGCGGCCATGCTGGAGCACCGCATTTAATCGAGCAAATCGACCCCGGGACTTATTCTTTGTAAGCCCAGTACTTATTCTATCGATCTCTTTTTGCCGAACCGCTGACTGCAGCCATGCTGGAGCACCGCCTTTAGTTGAGCAAATCGACCCTGGGACTAATTCTTTGTAAGCCCAGTACTTATTCTATCGGTCTCTTTTGCCAAACCGCTAAGTGATGGGGACGTAAGTACACCAGCATCGGTTGTCAAGGAATGCTAGGGGGACAAACACAGACACACAAACACGCACACACACACACATATATATATACATATATACGACAGGCTTCTTTCAGTTTCCGTCTACCAAATCCACTCACAAGGCTTTGGTCGGCCCGAGGCTATAGCAGAAGTCACTTGCCCAAGATGCCACGCAGTGGGACTGAACCCGGAACCATGTGGTTGGTTAGCAAGCTACTTACCACACAGCCACTCCTAAACAATTTGAGTGAAAAAAGTATTACATTTAACAGATTAAGCTGAACACTAAAGGGTCAAACTGGTCATATCCGGCCAAAAGTATTCTGCCTGTTTTATGTTCAAGCTGGCCAGATCTGGTCTCTCACACCAACCCTACAATATCGTTTTAAAAATTAACATCTCCAGGGGTGTAACCAGCCCACTTATGCGTACCTTTCCTTCATTGGACACTAAACTCTGCTTGCGAAGACTTGTTGAGACAAGTGAAATCGAAATCAAATTTGATGACTGGCATCCGTGTTAGTGGAACGCTAAGAGCACCATCCAAGCGTGATCATTGCCAGAGCAACAAGCTGGCCTCCATGCTGGTGGCACGTAAAAATCACCATTCGAGCGTGATCGTTACCTGCGTCACCTTACTGGCACCTGTGCTGGTGGCACATGAAAAAACATTCGAGCGAGGTCATTGCCAGTGCTGCTGGACTGACTCCTGTGCAGGTGGCACATAAAAAAAAGCACCATTTGAGCATGGTCGTTGCCAGTACCGCCTGACTGGCCCTCATGCCAGTGGCATGTAAAAGCACCCACTACACACTCTGAGTGGTTAGCATTAGGAAGGGCCTCCAGCTGTAGAAACTCTGCCAGATCAGATTGGAGTCTGGTGCAACCATCTGGTTTGCCAGACCTCAGTCAAATTGTCCAACCCATGCTAGCATGGAAAGTGAACGTTAAACGATGATGATGATGATGATGACCTCATCAAAATCTCATAGCTACAAGATAATGCCTGATTAGTTCAAAGCAATGTGGATAAAAAGGTATTAATTTTGGCAGAATAATGCAAACCCTAAAGGGTTCATGTCCATTTTCCATGCTGGCATGGGTTGGACAGTTTGGCATAGAGCTGGCAGAATCGTTAGCACGCCGGGCGAAATGCGTAGCCGTATTTGTCTGTCCTTGTTTGTCCTCTCTATATTTAGCCCCTTGTGGGCAATAAAGAAATAGGTATTTCGTCTGCCGTTAGGTTCTGAGTCCAAATTCCGCCGAGGTCAACTTTGCCTTTCATCCTTTTGGTGTCGATAAATAAAGTACCGGTTACGCACTGAGGTCGATGTAATCGACTTAATCCCTTTGTCTGTCCATGTTTGTCCCCTCTATGTTTAGCCCCTTGTGGGCAATAAAGAAATAGGTATTTCGTCTGCCGTTAGGTTCTGAGTCCAAATTCCGCCGAGGTCAACTTTGCCTTTCATCCTTTTGGTGTCGATAAATAAAGTACCGGTTACACACTGAGGTCGATGTAATCGACTTAATCCCTTTGTCTGTCTTTGTTTGTCCCATCTATGTTTAGCCCCTTGTGGGCAATAAAGAAATATAGACATGCACACATGCATATATACATACAGGGTGCAATGGGTAAATCGGCACCATTTTATATTCTTAATTTCATGTATGCGCATTGTTTGTTTTTGATTTTGTCAACTACACGGTATTGTAGGGTCAGTTGGGCACTGTCTGTGAGAGAAACAGTACCATGATGCAATTCAGAAATGACATGCTGTACCACTTGGCATTTGCGCCGGAAGCTCCAGTATGAACATTTCAGAGTGTTTGGGTGTCAATCTGAGGACATGTACTGTGAGTGATAAAAATCAAACATCCGGTCAACATCCTGGTGTTTGGAGTGATCACTAGTAATTGCCATGTTATGCCTCCATTCATCTTCCCACATGGCCTCAGACTCAACCTTGGAGGCCTACTGTAAAACTCTCGCCCCAAAGTAGAAATCTGTGCTGTCCACTACTGAGATATTGCGCGTCATCTTTGTCTGTCTGTTTGTCTGTTCACAGGTTGCATGGTTGGATAAAATTGATAGACGTTATGCGTGGATCAAACGTACGTTGGTCAGTTTTGAAGAGAAATTTGGACACATCTTCCCTGTGGAATGGGAAATCAGTGAACGCATATGTATCGAGTTTTGTGAAATAACTAGGTAAGTGTGTCTCTAAGCATTGTTGTTGTTGCTGTTTGTTTGTTTGATGAGCAAAGCGGTCTTCGTCCGTAGTGGGAGAAGTCCGAATCGTGGTCCTTTGCTATTCGTAAGACCCGCAGAAGAGAAACCAGGTCAACCCCCCGACACCGAGAGCATCGACGGATGGATGGATGCGCATCCAGGCTCAGCGGTTGCGTTTGTTGAGCGAAGCTGTCTTCTTCCCAGAGCTTGCAAGTAGTGGGAGAAGTCCGAAACGTGGTCCTTTGCTATTCGTAAGACCCGCAGAAGAGAAAGCAGGTCAACCCCCTGACTCACCGAGAGCATCGACGGATGGATGGATGCGCATCCAGGCTCAGCGGTTGCGTTTGTTGAGCGAAGCTGTCTTCTTCCCAGAGCTTGCAAGTAGTGGGAGAAGTCCGAAACGTGGTCCTTTGCTATTTGTAAGACCCGCAGAAGAGAAAGCAGGTCAACCCCCTGACTCACCGAGAGCATCGACGGATGGATGGATGCGCATCCAGGCTCAGCGGTTGCGTTTGTTGAGCGAAGCTGTCTTCTTCCCAGAGCTTGCAAGTAGTGGGAGAAGTCCGAAACGTGGTCCTTTGCTATTCGTAAGACCCGCAGAAGAGAAAGCAGGTCAACCCCCTGACTCACCGAGAGCATCGACGGATGGATGGATGCGCATCCAGGCTCAGCGGTTGCGTTTGTTGAGCGAAGCTGTCTTCTTCCCAGAGCTTGCAAGTAGTGGGAGAAGTCCGAAATGTGGTCCTTTGCTATTTGTAAGACCCGCAGAAGAGAAAGCAGGTCAACCCCCCGACACCGAGAGCATTGACGGATGGATGAATGCGCATCCAGTCTCAGCGGTTGCATAGGAAGTTGGGGACAAGAAACAGGAAGAAAGGTTGAGAGAAAGTTGGGGCAAAAGAGTACAACAGGGGTCGCCACCACACCCTGCCGGAGCCTCGTGGAGCTTAGGTGTTTTCGCTCAATAAACACACACAGCACCTGATCTGAGAATTGAAACCGCGATCCGCGAGTCCGCTGCCGTAACCACTGGGCCATTGCGCCTCCACTGCTGTTGCTGTTGAGCGAAGCGGTCTTTGTCCTCTTGGGAGAAGTCCGAAACGTGGTCCTTTGCTATTCGTAAGACCCGCAGAAGAGGAAGCAGGTCAACCCCCGACACCGAGAGCATCGACGGATGGACGAATGTGCATCCAGGCTCAGCGGTTGCGTAGGAAGTCGGGGACAAGAAATAGGAAGAAAGAGTGAGAGAAAGTTGGAGCGAAAGGGAACAACAGGTGTCGCCACCATCCCCTGCAGGAGCCTCGTGGAGCTTTAGGTGTTCACTCAATAAACACACACAGCGCCTGGTCTCGGAATCGAAACCGCGATTCTCCGACCGCGAGTCCGCTGCCCTAACCATTGGGCCATTGTACCTCCACTTGCTGTTGTGTTGTTGTTGTTGTTACGGCAGTGAGGTGGCAGAACTATAAGCATATCAGATAAAATGCTTATAGAGCATATCTGCAAATGATTTCATCGATCAATCAATCCAATGACCCTTTTCTGGATAATGGTCAGTAAAATTGCTTCAGCTGATCTTTTTCTTTTTCAAACAAAAAAACAAACAACAAAAAACAAATGAGTCTTTTACTCTTTTACATGTTTCAGTCATTTGACTGCGGCCATGCTGGAGCACCGCCTTTAGTCGAGCAAATCGACCCCGGGACTTATTCTTTGTAAGCCCAGTACTTATTCTATCGGTCTCTTTTGCCGAACCGCTAAGTGATGGGGACGTAAACACACCAGCATCGGTTGTCAAGCAATGCTAGGGGGACAAACACAGACACACAAACATATACACACACGCTTATATATATATACATACATACGACGGGCCTCTTTCAGTTTCCGTCTACCAAATCCACTCACAAGGCATTGGTCGGTCCGGGGCTATAGCAGAAGACACTTGCCCAAGGTGCCACGCAGTGGGACTGAACCCGGGACCATGTGGTTGGTTAGCAAGCTACTTACCACACAGTCTTATTTTATTTATTTATTTAAATTTTTCTTCCTCCTTCCTTCTTTCTTTTCTTCATTCTTTTCTTTCTTGTTAATCATTTTATGTATTTTCATATTTTTCCCTTTAATTTTTCTTCAATTTTGCTTGCATTCTTTCTTTCTTTCCTTCCTTTTACTTCCTTCCTTCATTCTTTTCTTTCATTCATTTATTTCAATCTTTCATCCTTCTGTCTTTCCATTCTTTCCTCCTTCCCTTCATTCCTTATTTTTCCCTTTAATTTTTCTTCAATTTTGCTTGCATTCTTTCTTTCTTTCCTTCCTTTTCCTTCCTTCCTTCATTCTTTTCTTTCATTCATTTATTTTAATCTTTCATCCTTCTGTCTTTCTATTCTTTCCTCCTTCCCTTCATTCCTTATTTTTTCCTTCAATTTTTATTGTTTTTCTTTTTCCTTCGCTTTTTCTTTCTTCCTAATCATTAGTTATTTTAATTTCTTTCCTACTTTCCTTCCTTCCTTGTTCTTTCTTTCTTCCTTCCTTCATTTTTATTTCCTCCTCCTTTTGCTTGAATTCTTTCATTTCTCCCCCTCCTCTGTACCTTCTTTTCTTTCTCCTTTTCTTCTTTCCTTCCTCATTCCCTTCATATTTTTCCCTTTAATTTTTCTTCAATTTTGCTTGCATTCTTTCTTTCCTTCCTTTTACTTCCTTCCTTCATTATTTTCTTTCATTCATTTATTTTCATTTTTCATCCTTCTGTCTTTCCATTCTTTCCTCCTTCCCTTCATTCCTTATTTTTTCCTTCAATTTTTATTCTGTTTTTCTTTTTCCTTCGCTTTTTCTTTCTTCCTAATCATTAGTTATTTTAATTTCTTTCCTACTTTCCTTCCTTCCTTGTTCTTTCTTTCTTCCTTCCTTCATTTTTATTTCCTCCTCCTTTTGCTTGCATTCTTTCCTTCCTACTTTCTTTCATTTCTCCACCTCCTCTGTACCTTCTTTTCTTTCTCCTTTTCTTTTCTTCTTTCCTTCTTCATTTTCTTCATGCTTTTCTTCCCTTTCTTCTATCCTTCTTTTCCCCTTTATTTCCTTTCTTCCTTTTTCCTTTTTCTTTGTACTTCAATTCTTTCTTTCTTTCCTTCTTCATTCTTCTTTCTTTCTTCTCTTTTCCCCACTTATTTCTTTCATTTCCCTTCCTCGTTCCCTTCACTCCCTCTATTTCCTTCTTCCTTCCTTTCGTTTTTCTTCTCCTTACATTCTGTATTTCTTTCCTTACTTTCTTCAGACACCATCTTTTCTCCTTTCCTTTTTCATCTCTTTTCCCCTGCTTCTTTCACTCTTCCTTTCTTCCTTCCTTTCTTCATATTTTCCATCCTTTTCTTCCTCCCTTCTTTCTATTCTTCTCTCCCACCTATCTTCCCATCCTTCATCTCTTCTTTCCCTCCTTAACTCTACTTAAACTTTCTCCATTCCAGGAGAGAATTATCCAAGATAATGGCTAAGCGTGCCACGGAGATAGACGTCAAATTACTCCTATTTGCTATTCAAAGAACAAGCAATTTTGAATCCTTAATCGCCAAACGTTTCACCGGCATCACACTCCAAGAAAACTTGGTATTTATTAAATTATCTCTCTTTGATTACTTACTCTTTTACTCTTTTACTTGTTTTAGTCATTTGACTGCGGCCACGCTGGAGCAACGCCTTTAGTCGAGCAAATCGACACCGGGGCTTATTCTTTTGTAAGCCCAGTACTTATTCTATCGGTCTCTTTTGCCGAACCGCTAAGTGACGGGGACATATATATATATATATATGTTTGGGTTAAATATATATACTCTTTACTCTTTTACTTCTTTCTGTCATTTGACTGCGGCCATGCTGGAGCACAGCCTTTAGTCGAGCAAATTGACCCCGGGACTTATTCTTTGTAAGCCCAGTACTTATTCTATCGGTCTCTTTTGCCAAACTGCTAAGTTACGGGGACATAAACACACCAGCATCGGTTGTCAAGCAATGCTAGGGGGACAAACACAGACACAAACATACACACACATACACACACACACACACCACACACATATATATATATATATATATATATATATATATATATATACGACGGGCTTCTTTCAGTTTCTGTCTACCAAATCCACTCATAAGGCTTTGGTCGGGCCGAGGCTATAGCGGAAGACACTTGCCCAAGATGCCACGCAGTGGGACTGAACCGTGAGCCTTGTAGTTGGTAAGCAAGCTACTTACCACACAGCCACTCCTATGCCTAATGAAACAGATGTTGAACACAAAGTACAAATCATATAGGAAATTTATCCTTTTCTGCTTTTTATCTATCATGCATGAGATAGCCCATGGCCTCTACCTGGGATGTAGCCAGTCCACTTATGCATACCTTTCCTTCTTAGGACACAAAACTCTACTTGTGAAGACCTGTTGAGGCAAGTGAGAATCAGAATCAAAATCGAAATCGATCAACATCAATGGAAATTGTAGCTGTGATACCAGTGCTGGTGGCATATAAAAAGCACCATCCGATTGTGGCCGTTGCCAGCCTCGCCTGGCCCCCGTGCCAGTGGCACATAAAAAGCACCATCTGATCATGGCCGTAGCCAGCCTCGTCTGGCACCTGTGCCGGTGGCATGTAAAAGCACCCACTACACTCACGTGGTGGTTGGCGTTAGGAAAGGCATCTAGCTGTAGAAACACTGCCAGATCCGACTGGGCCTGGCGCAGCCTCCTGGCTTCCCAGACCCCAGTTGAACTGTCCAACCCATGCTAGCATGGAAAACGGACGTTAAACGATGATGATGATGATGATGATGATGATGATCTGTATGTGTGTATGTGTGTGTGTATATATATAAAGTGTTTAATTAACCTCATTCCTTCAAAGTTTGTTGTTAATTGGATGATATTTATCTTTGCAGCCAACCAAAGTTGCAATAACCCCAGTGATGTCCCCTACAAATCCTTTTGAAGAAGCCAGTAGCCCTTATGAACCTTCCAACCCATTTGAAAACGAGAACGCAGAATCTGTTGAGGAACCAAAGGTCAGTACACCAATCTATCTTCCTTCCATCCTTCCTTCCTTCTCTACTTCTCTTCTTCCTCCTCCCCTTTTCTTCTCCCCCCATCCTCGTTACCAATCATTGGAAACAGTTTAGGCGCAGGAGTGGCTGTGTGGTAAGTAGCTTGTTTACCAACCACATGCTTCCGGGTTCAGTCCCACTGCGTGGCACCTTGGGCAAGTGTCTTCTACTATAGCCCCGGCCAACCAATGCCTTGTGAGTGGATTTGGTAGACGGAAACTGAAGGAAGCCTGTAGTATATATGTATATATATGTAAATATATATATATATATATATATATATATATATATATATATATGTATGTGTGTGTGTCTGTGTTTGTCCCCCTAGCATTGCTTGACAACCGATGCTGGTGTGTTTAGGTCCCTGTAACCTAGCGGTTCAGCAAAAAAGAAGCCGATAGAATAAGTACTGGGCTTACAAAGAATAAGTCCCGGGGTCGATTTGCTCGACTAAAGGCGGTGCTCCAGCATGGCCGCAGTCAAATGACTGAAACGAGTAAAAGAGAGAGTTTATTGATTGTCCTTCTGATCATCTGCCTTGTAGCTGGTTATGGGAAACTCTGAGTAACGGTTTGTGAAGTTTTTAACCTTCAATAAACACTCACACACATTCACACACATACACATATATCTAGTCACATTTTTCTGTCTATTATAATTGGCTGAAGCCAGTGCCGCCTTGACTGGCTTCCGTGCCGGTGGCTCGTAAAATGCACCAATCCAACCGTGGCCGTTGCCAGCCTCGCCTGGCACCTGTAAAAAGCACCCACTACGCTCACGGAGTGGTTGGCGTTAGGAAGGGCATCAAGCTGTAGAAACACTGCCAGATCAGACTGGATCCTGGTGCAGCCTTCTGGCTTCCCAGACCGCAGTTGAACCGTCCAACCCATGCTAGCATGGAAGGCGGGTGCTAAATGATGATGATGATATATATATATATAAGTATATGCATATATATAAATATATGTATATATATATATAAATATATGTATATATATATGTAAATATATGTATATATATGTGTGTATATATATGTATATATATATATATTATATATATATATATATATATATATATATATACATACATATATGTATATATATGTATATTTATGTATTTATATATATTCTCTTCCTTGGACCTTTCCTTTTCCTATGTTTCTGACGAAGAGCTCTGCTCGAAACGTTAAACCCTCCTTCTTCCCTTCCTTCCTGAGCGTCCAATAATACTATACTTGTTCCACGTCCTCGCGTTGTTGTATTTTCTCTTTGTTCGTGTTTGGATCAACTATGCATGTACAACTGCTGAATTCAAATCTGATTTTTGTCATCACATCAAAGCATCACACTGAGTAAGCAAGCAATGGGAATCACCAGCCCCATATAATTAAACTAGCAGTATCGCCCAGCGTTGCTCGGGTTTGTAAGGGAAATAACTATATAAGCATTTTTAGAGAGTTATAGCCAAAAAATAGCAAAAAATGTATTAAAAATGGGAAAAAAATTATGGTAAATTTTTTTTAAATTGTTGACTCATCGTAGACATTTTTAGAGAGTTACTTCCCTTATATGCATTAAAAAATGCATTAAAATGGAAAAAAAATTATGGTAAATTTTTTTTTAAATCGTAGACTCATCGTAGACACGCGCTAATACCCAGAAGGGCTCAATATGAATCACGACTATAAGATACCCGGTTTTGGTTAAACTGCACCGCAAAATGTGGGAGTAGTTAGGAATCTAAATCGTAGGAGACAGACACACAACTTGACTTTTATATATAAAGATATACTTTACATTTTGTATTGAGTACATTTCCTTTTATTTATTAATCCAAAAAAAATGTCTGTACATGCTCTTCTCTCTACTGTAATTTCAACAATGTTAATTAGGGACCGATTCTTCAATCAACAGGTTCTTGGACCCAAACCTCCAGTCTCACCCTTCGATGGAATCATCTCCAAATGCTTTGAGCAACATCTGAATATTTATATAGAATCCCAAGACAGGTATATATATTGCTGTTGTTTTGTGTGGTGTGTCAGGTGGGTCTAAACGCTGTGCCGCAAGTGTCTAACCCAAGTGTTACATGATTCTTGCCACAATGTCACATCTAGCTCTGGTATTACTTGTCTATAGCCCCTATGCTACATGTCTATAGACCCTATGTCACATGTCTCTAGCCTCTGTGTTACATGTCTTTAACCTATGTGTTACATTCCTCTAGCCCGCTTTACATGTCTCTAGCCTCTGTGTTACATTTCTCTAGCTACTGTGTTTCATGTCTCTAGCCCTTATGTTACATGTCACTAGCCTCTGTGTTACATGTCTCTAGCTCCTGTGTTACATTTCTCTAGCTCCTGTGTTACATGTCTCTAGCCCTTATGTTACATGTCACTATCCTCTGTGTTACATGTCTTTAGTGTCTGTGTTACATTTCTCTAGTTCCTGTGTTACATGTCACTAGCCTCTATGTTACATGTCTTTAATGTCTGTGTTACATTTCTCTAGCTACTGTGTTACATGTCTCTAGCCCTTATGTTACATGTCACTAGCCTCTGTGTTACATGTCTTTAGTGTCTGTGTTACATGTCTCTAGCCCACCACAACCACTGGTCTGGTGCAACTAGTGTTACAAGCCCAGCAATTATGAGGATCCAGGATGTGGAGCGAAAGAGTTGGAGAGTGTTACCTGCCCTGGGTCCATTTGGGTGTTTGCAAGTGACCTTCTTCTTGAGGTAATTCCATGACGTGCTAATTAAACCATAACCAGTATCCTAGCGGGTACTATTACTCCACATCAGTGTAGACCTGGAAACAATAATGATTTGTGCAGAGTCTGTCCCACTCTCTCGTCCTTCAAACTTATGTTGGTCTGATACAAGTGCCATGTGCCCAGTAGATATCGAGATGCAGGGTCCGTATAGAGTTACCTTCTCTTAAATGAGGAGCTAAAGCGCTGAAGGGTTTTATCTTGCCCTTGATCTGTTGGGGTGTCTTTGTGAGTGACCTTCTTTCAGAGGCACTACTACTACCACCACCACCACAACCATCACTACTACCACCACCACAACTACTACTACTACCACCACCACAACCACTACTACCACCACCACCACTACTACTACCACCACCACCACAACCACTACTACTACCACCACCACAACCACTACTACTACCACCACCACAACCACTTCTACTACCACCACCACAACCACTTCTACTACCACCACCACAACCACTACTACCACCACCACCACAACCACTAATACTAACACCACCACCACAACACTACTACTACTACCACACCACCACTACTACTACCACCACCACCACCACACCACTACTACTACCACCACCACAACCACTAATACTAACACCACCACCACAACCACTTCTACTACCACCACCACAACCACTTCTACTACCACCACCACAACCACTACTACCACCACCACCACAACCACTAATACTAACACCACCACCACAACCACTACTACTACCACCACCACCACCACCACTACTACTACCACTGTTTTTTGTTTCCATTATACTTTCAGGAACCTTGCCGAGTTGATCTGCCGTTTCATAGAGGATTTCCGCCAACACGGAAGTCTTCGTGTCGAAGGAGAGGAAGGTAGCAACGTTCTGCCGAGCTGCGCCGATCTGTTTGTCTTCTACAAGAAGTGCATGGTGCAGTGTTCGCAACTAAGCACAGGCCAACCAATGCTTGACCTCACCAAAACATTCCAGAAGTATTTGAAGGAGTACGCTCACCGAGTTCTACTCAACAACCTACCAAAGTGAGTATGAGTGGAGTCTATTTCTTTATTACAGTTGCTTGGTCAGCCGTCTTTTACTATTTTACTTGTTTCAGTCATTTGACTGCAGCCATGCTGGAGCACCGCCTTTAGTCGAGCAAATCGACCCCGGGACTTATTCTTTGTAGTTCCATGCCCCGTAGCTTTTTTGTCAGACCTTAACACCTGTTTCTTTTCTTACTTTCAGAATGAGCTCCCAGTCTGCCAACCTCAGCTCAGCATCGGGTTTGATCCAGAGTATTCTAAAGGAAGGAGAGGTGGCTAAGTTCACCGAGGAAGAGCAGTGCAGGGCATGCAGCATCCTCTGTACAGCCGAGTACTGTATGGAGACCACACAGCAGCTGGAGAGCAAACTGAAAGAGAAAGTTGACCCGGCGCTTGCTATTCACATTGATCTCAACGCAGAGCAGGATCTTTTCCATAAGTGAGTATGAGTGGTGGTGGTAGTATGAGGTGATGTTATGAGAGTAGTGGTAGTGGTGGTGGTATGATGTGATGTTATGAGAGTAGTGGTAGTGGTGGTGGTGGTGGTATGATGTGATGTTATGAGAGTAGTGGTAGTGGTGGTGGTATGATGTGATGTTATGAGAGTGGTGGTGGTGGTGGTATGATGTGATGTTATGAGAGTGGTGGTGGTGGTGGTGTGGTATGATGTGATGTTATGAGAGTAGTGGTAGTGGTGGTGGTGGTATGATGTGATGTTATGAGAGTGGTATGATGTGATGTTATGAGAGTGGTATGATGTGATATGAGAGTGGTGGTGGTGATGGTATGATGTGATGTTATGAGAGTAGTGTAGTGGTGGTGGTATGATGTGATGTTATGAGAGTGGTGGTGTGGTGGTGGTATGATGTGATTTTATGAGAGTAGTGGTAGTGGTGGTGGTGGTATGAGGTGATGTATGAGAGTAGTGGTAGTGGTGGTGGTGGTATGATGTGATGTTATGAGAGTGGTGGTGATGGTGGTATGAGGTGATATTATGCGAATGGTGATGGTGGTGGTATGATGTGATGTTATGAGAGTGGTGGTGGTGATGGTGGTATGATGTGATGTTATGAGAGTGGTGGTGGTAATGGTGGTATGATGTGATATGAGAGTGGTGGTATGATGTGATGTTATGAGAGTGGTGGTGGTGGTGGTATGATGTGATGTCATGAGAGTGATGGTAGTGGTGATGTCATGAGAGTGATGGTAGTGGTGATGTCATGAGAGTGGTGGTAGTGGTGGTATGATGTGATGTCATGAGAGTGGTGGTAGTGGTGATGGTATGATGTGATGTCATGAGAGTGGTGGTAGTGGTGGTATGATGTGATGTTATGAGAGTGGTGGTAGTTGTGATGGTATGATGTAATGTTATGAGAGTGGTGGTAGTGGTGGTATGATGTGATGTTATGAGAGTGGTGGTAGTGGTGATGGTATGATGTAATGTTATGAGAGTGGTGGTATGGGAGTGGTGTTGGTGGTGATGGCAATGGGAAGTTATGGTGTTAGTAGTGGCAGTGATGTGATCTTATGAGGGTGGTGGTGGTGGTGGTGGTGGTGGTATGATGTGATGTTATGAGAGTAGTGGTAGTGGTGGTGGTATGATGTGATGTTATGAGAGTGGTGGTGATGGTATGAGGTGATATGCGAATGGTGATGGTGATGGTATGATGTGATGTTATGAGAGTGGTGGTGGTGGTGGTATGATGTGATGTTATGAGAGTGGTGGTGGTGATGGTGGTATGATGTGATGTTATGAGAGTGGTAGTGGTGGTGGTATGAGGTGATGTTATGAGAGTAGTGGTAGTGGTGGTGGTATGAGAGTGGTGGTGATGGTATGAGGTGATATTATGCGAATGGTGATGGTGGTGGTATGATGTGATGTTATGAGAGTGGTGTGGTGGTGGTATGATGTGATGTTATGAGAGTGGTGGTGATGGTATGATGTGATGTTATGAGAGTGGTGGTAGTTGTGATGGTATGATGTGATGTTATGAGAGTGGTAGTGGTGGTGGTATGAGAGTGGTGGTGGTGTGGTGGTGGTGGTGTGGTGGTATGATGTGATATGAGAGTGGTGGTGATGGTATGAGGTGATATGCGAATGGTGATGGTGATGGTATGATGTAATGTTATGAGAGTGGTATGATGTGATATGAGAGTGGTGGTATGATGTGATGTTATGAGAGTGGTGTGGTGGTGGTGGTGGTATGATGTGATGTTATGAGAGTGGTGTGGTGGTGGTATGAGAGTGGTGGTGGTGGTATGAGAGTGGTGGTGATGGTATGAGGTGATATGCGAATGGTGATGGTGGTGGTATGATGTGATGTATGAGAGTGGTGGTGGTGGTGGTGGTGTATGATGTGATGTCATGAGAGTGGTGGTATGATGTGATGTATGAGAGTGGTATGATGTGATGTCATGAGAGTGGTGGTAGTGGTGGTGGTGGTATGATGTGATGTTATGAGAGTGGTGGTGGTGGTGTGGTGGTATGATGTGATGTATGAGAGTGGTATGATGTGATATGAGAGTGGTGGTGGTAATGGTGGTATGATGTGATGTTATGAGAGTGGTATGATGTGATGTTATGAGAGTGGTGTGGTGGTGGTGGTGGTATGATGTGATGTATGAGAGTGGTGGTATGATGTGATATGAGAGTGGTGGTATGGGAGTGGTGTTGGTGGTGATGGCAATGGGAAGTTATGGTGTTAGTAGTGGCAGTGATGTGATCTTATGAGGGTGGTGGTGGTGGTGGTGGTGTGGTATGATGTGATTTTATGAGAGTAGTGGTAGTGGTGGTGGTGGTATGAGAGTGGTGGTAGTGTTGGTAGTGGTGTCGGTTTTGAAGATAATGACAATGATGTTTATTTCTCTTACTCGTCTCTTTTGCCAGTGTCATCTCCAACTGCATACAGCTCCTGGTACAGGACCTCGATTCTGCCTGTGAACCTGCCCTGACAGCCATGAGCAAGGTAATATAATAGGGCTCTGCCATCACACATTACTTTAGACAGAAAAGGAACGGAAGCGGGTGAAAGCTACAGTACTAAAGGGGACTGTTGCTAAATTCCTGAACTCATTTACGCGTAGGAGTGGCTGTGTGGTAAGTAGCTTGCTTACGAACCACATGGTTCCGGGTTCAGTCCCACTGCATGGCACCTTGGGCAAGTGTCTTCTACTATAGCCTCGGGCCGACCAAAGCCTTGTGAGTGGATTTGGTAGACGGAAACTGAAAGAAGCCCGTTGCATATATATATATATATATATATATGTGTGTGTTGTGTTTGTCCCCACCAACATCGCTTGACAACCGATGCTGGTGTGTTTATGTCCCCGTAACTCAGCATTTGGCAAAAGAGACCGATAGAATAAGTACTAGGATTACAAAGAATAAGTCCTGGGGTCGATTTGCTCGACTAAAGGCGGTGCTCCAGCATGGCCACAGTCAAATGACTGAAACAAGTAAATGAGAATGAGTAATGAGTATTACACAATGTATTGTGTGTGTGTATGTACAGTCATGGCCAACGGTTTGGAACATAGGTCTGGAAATTTGAATTTTTATATTAAAACTCTTTTACTTGTTTCAGTCATTTGACTGTAGCCATGCTGGAGCACCGCCTTTAGTCGAGCAAATTGACCCCAGGACTTATTCTTTGTAAGCCTAGTACTTATTCTATCGGTCTCTTTTGCCGAACCGCTAAGTTACGGGGACGTAAACACACCAGCATCGGTTGTCAAGCGATGTTGGGGGGACAAATACACACATACACACATATATATATATATATATATATATATATATATACATATACCCATATACATATACATATACCCATATACATATACATATATATATACACACACATATATATATATATATATATATATATAGTTAATCCAAACATGAAAACACAAAGAGAAAACACAACAACGCGAGGACGTGGAACAAGTATAATATTATTGGACGCTAAGGAAAGAAGGAGGGTTTAATGTTTCGAGCAGAGCTCTTCATCAGAAACATAGGAAAAGAAGGGAAGACGGAGGATAAAAAATCGCCAACGGTACACATGCGGTCACATATATATATATATATATATATATATATTATATATATATACATATATACGACAGGCTTCTTTCAGTTTCTGTCTACCAAATCCACTCGCAAGGCTTTGGTCAGGCCGGGGCTATAGTAGAAGACAGTTGCCCAAGGTGTCACACAGTGGGAATGAACCCTGAACCATGTGGTTGGTAAGCAAGCTACTTACCACACAGCCACTCCTAAGGCCAAAGTTCTATTTAGTTTGCAATACGTTTTTACTTGGCCAAAAGTTTGGCGCATAGGTCTGTAAATTAGAATTTTTTATATTAAATTTGAAACTATTATTATTGTTCTATTAATCTAGATTTATATTTTCTTTGTGCTACACTTTTATTTCAGATGTCTTGGTCAACTGTTGAGACCGTGGGAGACCAGAGTGGCTATGTCACTGCTATTACGTCTCACCTGAAACAGAACCTGCCAATTATCCGGGACAACCTTGCGTCATCTCGCAAGTACTTCACACAGTTTTGTGTAAAATTTGCTAAGTGAGTTACTCTTCATTTTGCTTTTTTGCTTTTCTTTTGTCTATTAACCCCTAAAGTGAGGAAAAAGGAGAATAAAAGTTAATTCTATACATTTAATTACCATAAAAGAAATAGCAGTAATCTTCTGGTACAGACTGCAAGAGATAAGACCGGTTAATTTTGTTGTGTGTGTGTGTGTGTGTGTGTTTTACAGCATAATGTGTGTGTGTGTGTGTTTTACAGTATGTTTGTGAGTGTGTGTTTTACAACATAATGTGTGTGTGTGTGTGTGTGTGTTTTACAGCATGAATTTGCGTGTCATTGTTGAAGGTGAAATGGTGATTCAGGAAAATCCCTCAAACAGCTGTTGAGAGGCTAAAGTACGCTAGAGGGACGGAAACAGGTGTCTTGCTGTAGAAGAGATACCTGACTACTTTACATGATATAAGGGTGGGTCAGAGAAAGTGGAAAGAGGATTAAGATGGTGGTAACAAGTTATGTGAGGGAACTCTCAAGGTACAAGAAAGTGAGTATAAGGGGAAATTGGATGGAAGCACTCCGTCGGTTACGACGACGAGGGTTCCAGTTGATCCGATCAACGGAACAGCCTGCTCGTGAAATTAACGTGTAAGTGGCTGAGCACTCCACAGACACGTGTACCCTTAACGTAGTTCTCGGGGATATTCAGCGTGACACAGAGAGTGACAAGGCCGGCCCTTTGAAATACAGGTACAACAGAAACAGGAAGTAAGAGTGTGAGAAAGTTGTGGTGAAAGAGTATGGCAGGGATCACCACCATCCCCTGCCGGAGCCTCGTGGAGCTTTTAGGTGTTTTCGCTCAATAAACACTCACAACGCCCGGTCTGGGAATCGAAACCGCAATCCTACAACCGCGAGTCTGCTGCCCTAACCACCGGGCCATTGCGCCTCCACAAGGGGAAATTACAGACATCAGTGATCGAAAAACTGAATAGAACGACCGCATTAGGGACCAGGATTGGATGAGGAAGTTGACTGTACAGTGAATCCTGACTGATTGAGATTGGTTGTTCAACCATGTCAGAGGATGGTGTTGGTGATGGGGGTGATGATGATGACTTCTACAAACCCAAACACAGGTACAATTACATACTAACATTTACCTCTGTCTCTTGTCTTTTCAGCACTTTCATTCCAAAATTTATTACACATATGTACCGTTGTAAACCAGTCAGTACCGTGGCAGCTGAACAGGTGAGTATTTAAAGGCATTGTGTGAAGGTGCATGGTGCCGTGGTTTGTGCGTTGGGCTCCCAATCATGAGGTAGTGAGTTCAATTCCTGGACTGGGCTGTGAGTTGTGTTCTTGAGAATTTCCTATGGCGGTTTTGCTTATTCTACCTTAAGCTTTCTCTTAGGTTATATTATTTTATAAGGATTTTTTCTGAGTAAGGGAGAATATAATGATTAACGTCACTTATACTTAAGTGTTATCATTATACCTAAAACCCTAACTACAGTATATAACGTCATAGAGACATACATACATGTCATTAATATTCATAGCATTTCATGTGTGTATGTCTCTATGACGTTATATACTGTAGTTAGGGTTTTAGATATAATAATAACACTTAAGTATAAGTGACGTTAATCATTATATTCTCCCTTACTCAGAAAAAATCCTTATAAAATAATATAACCTAAGAGAAAGCTTTGGCAATATGACATAATGTCTTTGCCGAAGAATTATCATTTTCGTTTTTTTTCCAAGGTTTTTAAAACTGCTCAACTTGACTAAAAAGAATCAAAATCCATGACAAATATTCTTTACGAAACTTTTAGAATCTTTATATGAGCAGTTATATTAACCAATGGGAAAAAACGAAAATGATAATTCCTTGGCAAAGACATTACGTCATATTGCCAATTCGCGCCATATTTCAAAATGGC
>NC_043025.1:7419161-7434161 GCF_006345805.1 Octopus sinensis
AGACACTTGGTCAAGATGCCACGCAGTGGGACTGAACCCGGAACCATGTGGTTGGTTATCAAGCTACTTACCACACAGCCACTCCTGCGGTTTGGCAGCACATCCAATACAACAATCACCATACATCATTGATGGTAGTGTGTTTTAGTTGAATTTATTTCAGCTTCTTCTGACTGAAGCTATGTTATGCATAAATAGATGTTATATATATGTAATGAAGTGAATTTCTTTTCATTCCTTTTAAATCTTCTTTTGTAGTTTCACCAAAATTGTCAATAAAGGAATGACAAAAGCAGAAATGGTTCTAAAAGTGAGTTTTTTTGGGGTTTTTTTTTTCTTCATTTAAAATATAATAATAATGAAATTATTGTATACAGTGCTCAGGTTCACCACAACTTGTCAGAAAGTGCGTTTAAAGTATATGCAGTAATGTACAAATGTCTGGAAAGCAAACAATGTATGAGTCAGATACATGCTTGCGTGTGTATGGAGGGGAGAAAATCAGGTGTAGTGTTGGCGAATCTCTCAGGAAGCATGGAAGTTTTGAAGGATGCAGTGCTCCGACAACTAACAACTGATGCCGGCAGTTTGTTCCATGCTTCAGAGTGAGTATGGAGGGGAGAAAATCAGGTGTAGTGTTGGCGAATCTCAGGAAGCATGGAAGTTTTGAAGGATGCAGTGCTCCGACAACTAACAACTGATGCCGGCAGTTTGTTCCATGCTTCAGAGTGAGTATGGAGGGGAGAAAATCAGGTGTAGTGTTGGCGAATCTCTCAGGAAGCATGGAAGTTTTGAAGGATGCAGTGCTCCGACAACTAACAACTGATGCCGGCAGTTTGTTCCATGCTTCAGAGTGAGTATGGAGGGGAGAAAATCAGGTGTAGTGTTGGCGAATCTCAGGAAGCATGGAAGTATTGAAGGATGCAGTGCTCCGACAACTAACAACTGATGCCGGCAGTTTGTTCCATGCTTCAGAGTGAGTATGGAGGGGAGAAAATCAGGTGTAGTGTTGGCGAATCTCTCAGGAAGCATGGAAGTTTTGAAGGATGCAGTGCTCCGACAACTAACAACTGATGCCGGCAGTTTGTTCCATGCTTCAGAGTGAGTATGGAGGGGAGAAAATCAGGTGTAGTGTTGGCGAATCTCAGGAAGCATGGAAGTATTGAAGGATGCAGTGCTCCGACAACTAACAACTGATGCCGGCAGTTTGTTCCATGCTTCAGAGTGAGTATGGAGGGGAGAAAATCAGGTGTAGTGTTGGCGAATCTCTCAGGAAGCATGGAAGTTTTGAAGGATGCAGTGCTCGACAACTAACAACTGATGCCGGCAGTTTGTTCCATGCTTCAGAGTGAGTATGGAGGGGAGAAAATCAGGTGTAGTGTTGGCGAATCTCAGGAAGCATGGAAGTATTGAAGGATGCAGTGCTCCGACAACTAACAACTGATGCCGGCAGTTTGTTCCATGCTTCAGCGTGTGTATGGAGGGGAGAAAATCAGGTGTAGTGTTGGCGAATCTCAGGAAGCATGGAAGTTTTGAAAGATGCAGTGCTCTGACAACTAACAACTGATGCTGGCAGTTTGTTCCATGCTTCAGCAACTCTCAGCATGAAAAAATGTTTCCTAAAGTCATGGGAGCTGTGCTGTTTTCTGACTTTGTAAACATGTCCACGGGTGTTAGACGGGTGGAGTTCGAAGAGGTGCTCAGAGTTATTGTTTGTAAGATGGTTGATAATTTTATGGGTGTCTGCCAAGTCAGCTGCCAGACGTCGGAGTTTCAATGTATCCATGCCCAGGGAAGTAAGGCGTTCAGAATATGGCAAATGCCTGATGGAGGGTATTCTCTTGGTTGCACGTCGCTGAACGACTTTCTCTTCTTTGGACCTTTTTCCATGCCAGCCTACCTGAGGCCCCTGTTCTCACTTCCAATTCTATGAAAGGAAGCTTTTTTGGTTTAAAAATAATCCTTTCTACTATAGGCACAAGGCCTGCAATTTGGCAGGAGGGGGATAGTCAATTATGTCAACCCCAGTGCGTAACTGGTACTTATATATCATTGACCTGGAAAGGATGAAAGATAACATTGACCTTGGCAGAATTTGAACTTGAAATGCTGCTAAGCATTTTGCCCAGTATGCTAACAATTCGGCCAGTTCTCCACCTTACATTATAATAATAATAATGCCAGAACAAGTCGCAGAAAATGAGAAAGCAACCATACCATGGGATATGTCAATACACACAGAAAGAGAACTTTAAGCCAATAGGCCAGATATAGTTGTCAGAGATCATCAAGAGAAAAAATACTTTCTAATTGATGTATTAATATCGACAGATGACAACGTTTCTCTAAAAGAAACAGAGAAACTTTCAAAATACAAAGACCTGGGAATAGAGGTAACTCGAATGTGGAGTCTAAGAACAGAAACAATTCCTATTATAATAGGTGCATTAGGTATGATAAAAAAATATTCAGACAAATACATAAGAAAAACAACAGGACTAACAAATATATATATAGCATACAGAAAATTGCACTACTTGGCACTGCACACATTCTATGTAAAACACTTTCAATACAGTAAAAATAAGAGCATCACAACAAACTCGGTAGTGCAGTGAAAGCACCAAAATCAATTCGGTTACTGGCATCCGTGCTAGCGGGGTGCAAAGAGCACCATAAGCATGTGATCATTGACAGAGCGGCTATTCGAGTATGATCGTTACCAGCGTCGCCTTACTGGCACTTATGCCTGTGCTAGCAGAGTGCCAAGAGCACCATCCGATCGTGATCATTGCCAGAGCAGCCAACTGGCTTCCGTACCCGTGGCACGTACAAGGGCACCATTCGAGCGTGATAGTTACCAACGTCGCTTCACTGGCACGTGTAAAAATATTCGAGTGAGGTCATTGCCAGTACTGCCTGACTGGCCCCTGTGCCGGTGCCACGTAAAAAGCACCCACTACACTCTCGGAGTGGCTGGCGTTAGGAAAGGCATCCAGCTGTAGAAACTCTGCCAGATCAAGATTGGAGCCTGGTGCAGCCATCTGGTTCACCAGCCCTCAGTCAAAATCGTCCAACCCATGCTAGCATGGAAAGCGGGCGTTAAACGATGATGATGAATAATAGAAACATCTCAGCAAAAGAATATGCAAACTGTCAAAATACAATGACCTTGAGATGGATGTGTCTAGGCCGTGGCAATTAAAAAACAAAACCATCTTTGTTGTATCTGGCCTTGTGCATAAATTTGTCTTGCTCCATTTTCACTGTTGAGGTGTTAAGATGATGCTGGTGGCTTCTGCTAATTAGTCTCTTTCACTAGTGTCTAATTGTTTCTTGCACATTGTTATGACTATTTCTCTTTGTTCCAGATGGTGATGTCCCCTCATGAGCCAGCACAAGCATTTGTCGACAACTACATGAGACTTCTCACTGATTCAGACCTGGCAGAATTCCAGAAAGTCTTAGAAATGAAGGTACGTAGATTTGCTCATCTGTCTAACCCTCTTTCTTGATGAGATACAGAAACACTGATACCTGGACATCCTTGTTACGTATATATATATATATATATATATATATATATATATATAGGGAGAGTTCACGAAAAAAACAAAAGACAAAGACAGGTGCTGTATAAAACAGATGTATTAGTATAACACTCAGGAATAGAAAAAGTCTTTTATGTTTCGAGCCTATGCTCTTCAACAGAAAGGGACATAGAAAAAACAAGGAGAGAAAAAAATGCGTGTAGGAGCTAACGATCTATCATGACATGTATATATATATATACCTTATATTCTAAAAGAAACTGGTCTCCTTTTGTCTGTCCATCACAACATCTATTAGGAGGAGAGGAGAAGGGGAGGAATCAAAAAAGGTCATAACCCCAGTCACAACATATATTTAGGAGAAAGAGAGAAAAAATTTTTGAGGGAGAGAAAGAGAGAGAGAGTGTGTGTGTGTGTGAAAGATAGGTAGGGTAGGTAGTGTTGTCACCATAGTAGCTAACAAGTTCTGGTTAAAAATGTGAGAATTTTAAGTGCAAGTCTGTCAACACAACACAGACTTTAAAAAAAAGACTTTCATTATAATGACAAGTAGTTGTTGTTCTTGAGATGAAAATACGGTGAGGGCGAATGCATGTGAAAGATAGAGTCAAAATTTGTTTAAAAAACAAGTTGTTAAGCATATCAGTTTGGCCTCTGCTAGAGGATCTATTTCATCTTGACTAGGGCATTACTTGGCTGCATAGCGATGGGTAATGACCAGTATGTATCAATATGTACAGAGCATTTTTAATTTGTATTATTTCGGCTGTTGCAGGCATTGAAACGAAGCGAACAGAACACACTCATGGAACTGTACAAAGCTCGAATTCCTACCCATAATGCAACTGTTCACAATGAGGTTCAGAGAAACAACCAATCAATTGCAACGTTCTCCTCCATGACTGCATCGACAACTCCAGATGGGGAATCCAGTCGTATAAGAAGGCTTGAGAAGTTGATCAAAAAGAGGCTTTAAGTTTCAAACCAAGCCATACATACATACACGCATATATACATACATACATATATATATATATATATATATATATGCGTGTAAATCTGTGTCCACATGTATGAATGTATATTAATGTTTGTGGGTTATTGTATGTGTGTATATATATATATATATATATACATACATATATATATATATATATATTTGTATATATATATATATATATATATATATATGTTTCTATATACTGTAATCTAAATGAACATGAAGAGACAAAACTCTGTATAAAGTAGAGTACTTATAATGATGTTATTCTACATACATGTTGAAGTATATATATATATATATATATACATATATGTGTATGTTTATATTGACATTACTCGAAAAAAGAGCACCTGATATAGACTTCGGGTTTGACAATCGACAATGATACATATATAATGAATTTCTTTTGGGATGTTGTATATATATATATATATATAAATGGGACAAAAATGCAATAGAGAACAATAAAGCATTTGGACAGATAGACGATACAGAGGTGGATAGGAGAAATGACAATTAGAAGGACAGGGAAAAATGATGGGTCATGTCCTTTCCTCGGTCAAGTTACCAGAAGTCCTTACTGTTTCAGACAACACTTAAGAGACAGGTTTGTGTGTAAAATATATGACAATGGTACAAGATGAGGGGTGGAGAAGGATTGATTAATCTTTCAGGGTTTTTTTTTTGTTGTTGTTGATGATGATGATGGTGATATAAATAAATAAATGGAATAAAAAATATAAAAAATAATAATAATATTGATAATTCTTTCTGATTTTGGCTCAAGTCCAACAATACTACTTTATGTTCCATGCTGAAAAGATGAAAGGCGAAGTTGATTCAGTGAGGTTTGAACTCGGAACATGAATATTCAAAAGAAATACTACAGAAGCTTTAGCACGTCGGGCAAAATGCGTAGCCGTATTTCGTCTGCCGAGGTCAACTTTGCCTTTCATCCTTTCGGGGTTGATAAATTAACTACCAGTTACGCACTGGGGTAGATGTAATCGACTTTATCCCTTTGTCTGTCCTTGTTTGTCCCCTCTATGTTTAGCCCCTTGTGGGCAATAAAGAAATAGGTATTTCGTCTGTCGTTAGGTTCTGAGTTCAAATTCTGCCGAGGTCGACTTTGCCTATCATCCTTTCGGGGTTGATGAATTAAGTATCAGTTACGCACTGGGGTAGATGTAATCGACTTTATCCCTTTGTCTGTCCTTGTTTGTCCCCTCCATGTTTAGCCCCTTGTGGGCAATAAAGAAATAACTTTATCCAACACACTAAAGATTCTGCCTCTGCACATTCAGATTTTTGCCACAAGGGTAGCTTGAGGGGAGAGGATTAAGTTCATTACATCAACCCCAGTGTTTCACTGGTACTTAATTTATTGACTTCCAAAGGATGAAATGCAAAATCGACCTCGGTGGAATTTGAACTCAGAAGACAGCGATGGGTGAAAGTATTCCATCCAGCATGCTAACGACTCTGCCAGCTTGTTGCCTTACCACCTTGTATATAATAACTAGCAGTATTGCCCGGCGTTGCTTGGGTTTGTAAGGGAAATAACTATATAAGCATTTTTAGAGATGTAAAGTATAATAGCCATCTCAATATGGCTAACCACAAAGGGGGGTGTTACTGTAGCTTTTTATGTTTTGAGATTTAATAATAAATTTTTAGAGAGTTACTTCCCTTATATAAACCGAGCGAAAATGCATTAAAAATGCGGAAAAATTATGGTAAATTTTTTTTTAATTGTAGACTCATCGTAGACGCGCGCTAATACCCAGAAGGGCTCGATATGAATCACAACTATAAGATACCCGGTTTTGGTTACACTGCACCGCAAAATGTGGGAGTAGTTAGGAATCTAAATCGTAGGAGACAGACAGCACACAACTTCACTTTTATATATATAGATAATAATGATGATGATTTCAAATTTTGGTACAAGCTTTTGCAGCAGTGCTTGGAAGGAAGGTGTGTAGCGTGTGATCATCGCATTGACCATGACAGAGAAAGTTGAGCAGAGAATCTGCATCAAATTTTGCCAAAAGGTTGGCGATACCGGCTTAGAGGCCTGCACAAAGGGTTCATTGTTCTTGGCATAATCAAGGAGATTTTCTGCAACTGAAATCCAAGTGTCTTTTCGGTCAGCTGAAAGCAATTTTGGCAGAAACTTGGCAGACACGTGTCTCATACCCAGATCTTCAGTGATGATGGACTGAACTGAACCGTAACTAATCTGCACATCCTCTGATAACTCACACAGATGGTGATTCGATGATTTCCGCTCACAGCTGCGATGTTTTTCTCAGTTCTGCTGGTTGTGGGTCTCCGAGAACATTCGTCAATATCAAAATTTTTTCGACCATCTTAGAAACATCTGAACCTCTCGTACACTTGTGTGCAGCTCATACACTCCTCTCCATACACTTTCTGCAACTTTGCATAGGCCTCTGAGCAGGTATTGCCATAACAATTTTCTCTGTCATTGTCAATGCGATTATCACACGCTACACACCTTCCTTCCAAGCACTGCTGTAAACAGCGGAATTGAGCTAGACTGTTTAAACTTACTGCACATGCACAGCAGAGTTCATGGTCAATCTTTACCAAGCAGCTTCACTCTGCATGCTTTAGCTTCGTTACTATGGGCACAGGAGTGGCTGTGTGGTAAGTAGCTTGCTAACCAACCACATAGTTCCGGGTTCAGTCCCACTGCGTGGCATCTTGGGCAAGTGTCTTCTGCTATAGCCCTGGGCCGGCCAATGCCTTGTGAGTGGATTTGGTTGACGGAAACTGAAAGAAGCCTGTCGTATATATGTATATATATATATATATATATATATATTATATGTATATATATGTGTATGTGTTTGTCCCCTTAGGATTTCTTGACAACCGATGCTGGTGTGTTTATGTCCCCATCACTTAGTGGTTCGGCAAAAAGAGACTGATAGAATAAGTACTGGGCTTACAAAGAATAAGTCCCGGGGTTGATTTGCTCGACTAAAAGGCAGTGCTCCAGCATGGCCGCAGTCAAATGACTGAAACAAGTAAAAGAAAAAGATATATATATACATGTATGCGTGTCTGTGTTTATCCCCTACCATCACTTGACAACCAATGTTGGTGTGTTTATATCCCTGTAACTTAGTGGTTTGGCAAAAGAGATAGATAGAATAGCCTTACAAAGAATAAGTCCTAGGGTTGATTTGTTTGACTGCGGCCATGATGGAGCACAACCTTTAGTCGAACACATCGACTCAGGTACTTATTCTTTGTTAGCCTAGTACTTATTCTATTGGTCCTGTTTGCCAAACTGCTAAGTGACGGGGACGTAAACACGAACATCGGTTGTCAAGCGATTGGTAGTGGACAAACACAAACACACACACCTATATATATGTGAAAATCAAAATCGAAATCAATCAACATCAATGGAAATTGCAGCTGTGAAGCCAGTGCTGGTGGTACGTAAGAGAACCATCCGAACGTGGCCGTTGCCAGCGCCGCCCCGACTGGCCTCGTTCCGGTGGCACGTAAAAAGCACCATCCGATTGTGGCCGTTGCCAGCCTCACCTAACCTCTGTGATGGTGGCACATAAAAAGCACCATCCGATCGTGGCCGTTTGCCAGCCTCACCTAACCTCTGTGATGGTGGCACATAAAAAGCACCATCCGATCGTGGCCGTTTGCCAGCCTCACCTAACCTCTGTGATGGTGGCACATAAAAAGCACCATCCGATTGTGGCTGTTGCCAGCCTCACCTAACCTCTGTGATGGTGGCACATAAAAAGCACCATCCGATTGTGGCCGTTGCCAGCCTCACCTAACCTCTGTGATGGTGGCACATAAAAAGCACCATCCGATTGTGGCCGTTGCCAGCCTCACCTAACCTCTGTGATGGTGGCACATAAAAAGCACCATCCGATCGTGGCCGTTTGCCAGCCTCATCTGGCACGTAAAAGCACCCACTTACACTCATGGAGTGGCTGGCGTTAGGAAGGGCATCCAGCCGTAGAAACACTGCCAGATCAGACTGGGCCTGGTGCAGCCTTCTGGCTTCCCAGACCCCATTTGAACCGTCCAACCCATGCTAGCATGGAAAGCGGACGCTAAACGATGATGATGATGATATATATATATATATATATACACCAGGCTTTTTTCAGTTTGCATCCACCAAATCCACTCACAAGACTTTGGTTGGCCCAAGGTGCTACATAGTGGGACTGAACCCAGAACCATATGGTTGGGAAGTAAGCTTCTTACCACACTGCCACTCCTACGTGTTTTGTCATTATTAAGCTGGTGTTTGAACAAAGTTTTGATGGGGGTTTTTAACCCTTTTGGTAGCATATTTCAACAGAAATACACTGTCTTTGAGTCAATTACTTTTGAAATAATGAAGAATAAGCGCAGGAGTGGCTGTGTGGTAAGTAGCTTGCTAACCAACCACATGGTTCTGGGTTCAGTCCCACTGCGTGGCATCTTGGGCAAGTGTCTTCTGCTATAGCCCCGGGCCAACCAATGCCTTGTGAGTGGATTTGGTAGACGGAAACTGAAAGAAGCCTGTCGTATATATGTGTATGTGTGTGTTTGTTCCCCTAGCATTGCTTGACAACCAATGCTGGTGTGTTTACGTCCCCGTCACTTAGTGGTTCGGCAAAAGAGACCGATAGAATAAGTACTGGGCTTACAAAGAATAAGTCCCGGGGTCGATTTGCTCGACTAAAGGCGGTGCTCCAGCATGGCCGCAGTCAAATGACTGAAACAAGTAAAAGAGTAAAAGAATATAATCAGATAATTTTATTTTTGGTGGATTTGGTAGACGGAAACTGAAAAGAAGCCTGTCGTATATATGTATATATATATAGATATATATATATATTATATATGTAGGAGTGACTGTGTGGTAAGTAGCTTGTTTACCAACCACATGGTTCCGGGTTCAGTCCCACTGCGCGGCACCTTGGGCGAATGTCTTCTACTATAGCCTCGGGCCGACCAAAGCCTTGTGAGTGGATTTGGTAGACGGAAACTGAAAAGAAGCCCGTCGTGTATATATGTATATATATATATGCGTGTGTGTGTTTGTGTGTCTGTGTTTGTCCCCCTAGCATTGCTTGACAACCGATGCTGGTGTGTTTATGTCCCCGTCGCTTAGCGGTTCGGCAAAAGAGACCAATAGAATAAGTACTGGGCTTACAAAAGAATAAGTCCTGGGGTCGAGTTGCTCGATTAAAGGCGGTGCTCCAGCATGGCCGCAGTCAAATGACTGAAACAAGTAAAAGAGTAAAGAGTAAGAGTATAGAATCTACCAAGAATAGTTTCAGATTGGTTGGTCTCAAAAGGGTTAAATAAAATGGATTTTTAAGTTGGGAATGTTTTAAAAGGGCAGAAATTCTCTCTTTCTCTTAATTCAGTCATTTGACTGTGGCCATGCTGGAGCACTGCCTTTAGTCAAGCAAATTGACCCCAGGACTTATTCTTTGTAAGCCTAGTACTTATTCTATCGGTTCTCTTTTGCCGAACCGCTAAGTTACGGGGATGTAAACACACCACCATCGGTTGTCAAGTGATGTTGAGGGGACAAACACAAACACACAAACATACACACACACACACACACATATATATATATATATATACATAAGACAGGCTTCTTTCAGTTTCCGTCTACCAAATCCACTCACAAGGCTTTGGTTGGCCCAAGGCGATAAGTAGAAGGTGCCACGCAGTGGGACAGAACCCGGAACCATGTGGTTGGTAGGCAAGCTACTTACCACGCAGCCACTCCTGTGCCTAATTAGTATGATTAATTTCATAATTTACATCACCGGTCTGGAACCCCTATCTTGCCCAGGATATTAATCGTCTGGAAGCCGTTCAGCGACGTTCAACCAAAAGAATACCCTCCATCAGACATTTGCCATATTCTGAACGCCTTACTTCCCTGGGCATGGACACATTGAAACTCCGACGTCTGGCAGCTGACTTGGCAGACACCCATAAAATTATCAACCATCTTACAAACAATAACTCTGAGCACCTTTTCAAACTCCACCCGTCTAACACCCGTGGACATATTTACAAAGTCAGAAAACAGCACAGCTCCCATGACTTTTGGAAACATTTTTTCATGCTGATAGTTGCTGATGTAAGGAACAAACTGCTGGCATCAGTTGTTAGTTGTCGGAGCACTGCATCCTTCAAAACTTCCATGCTTCCTGAGATTCACCAACACTACACCTGATTTTCCCCCCTCCATACACACACAAGCATGTATCTGACTCATACATTGTTTGCTTTCCAGACATGTGTACATTACTGCATATGCTTTATACACACTTTCTAACAAGTTGTGGTGCACCTGAGCAATGTATACAATAATTTCATTATTATTATTATTTATACCAGCCTCGCCTGGCCCCCGTGCTGGTGGTGCGTAAAAAGCACCATCCGTCCGTGGCCGTTTGCCAGACTTGTCTGGCACCACCATCCGTTTGTGGCCGTTGCCAGCGCCGCCCCGGCACGTAAAAAGCACCATCTGGTCGTGGCCGTTGCCAGCCTCGCCTGGCCCCGTGCCGGTGGCACGTAACAAGCACCATCCGTCCGTGGCCGTTTGCTACCTGTGCGGGTGGCACGTAAAAAGCACCCACTACACTCACGGAGTGGTTGGCGTTAGGAAGGGCATCCAGCTATAGAAACTCTGCCAGATAAGACTGGAGCCTGGTGCAGCCTCTGGCTTCCCAGACCCCGGTCGAACCGTCCAACCCATGCTAGCATGGAGAACGGACGTTAAACGATGACGACGATGACGATACATATGTGCCAGTCTCACGTAGAAAGCACCTGTGCCAGTGGGACATAAAAGCACCCATTGCTCTCTCAGATTGGTTGGGGTTAGGAAGGGCATCCAGCTGTAGAAACTCTGCCAGATAAGACTGGAGCCTGGTGCAGCCTCTGGCTTCCCAGACCCCGGTCGAACCGTCCAACCCATGCTAGCACGGAAAACGGACGTTAAACGATGATGATGATGATACAACAGGCTTCTTTCAGTTTCTTTCTACCAAGTTCACTCACAAGGCTTTGGTCGGCCCAAGGCTATAAGTAGCAGTGGGACAGAACCCTGGAACCATGTAGTTGGTAGGCAAGCTACCTACCACGCAGCCACTCCTGCGCCTAATTAGTATGATTAATTTCATACCAACCTAGTTAGAAAGCAGTTTTGTCAAACAATATACGCTAGAATGAAAGAAAAAAAAACAACAAACCAATATGCCTGAATAAAAACATCTTGTAGTATTTATTCTGCCAGAATTGCACAGACAATTCCTTGCAACTCATGCCATTGGAAGTAAACATCAGGAACAAGTAATTAGCAAGTTCATGCTATTTTATCATAAAATGCTTGTTATATAAAAATGAAATAAATAAATAAATAATTAAAAATTTACAGGTTATGAGTTCTCATAAGGATCGGTTCGTTAAATATGTATCCAGTGCCGTCTGAGAAAGGTTAGTAAAACAAAGGGAGATAATTTAGGAGTGAGAAGTGTTGTTAGTGCCATTGGGGCTATGACGACTCCTCTGGTGTTGGTGCTATAAAATGTATCCAGTACAATCTGTAAAGTGGTTAATTAAACATGGGGAGATAACTTAGGATTTCAGGGGTGTTACCAATCTGCTGAGGGTATAGTAACCTCAGTAGTGTTAGTTCCATAATGATATGTATCCAGTACTCTCTCTCTAAAGTGGTTAGTACACAAGGGAAGAAGATAACTTAGAACGAAGAAGTATTGCCAGTTCTGTTGAGGCTATGACAAGGCTCACTATTACCGGTGCCGCAATAAGACTATTGATATTAATACATTCTGTAAAATAGTTGGTGTTAAGAAGGGAATAGAAACCCCAAAAGGAAACATAAACAAGATATGGTCCCTTGACCTTTCTTGGAGGGCAATATCTCTGATTAAAGAATTGAATTGCTACATGATGTCTGTCAAACCCATGCCAGCATGGAAAGCAGACGTAAAATGATAATGAGTATGATGATGAGGATGCAAAAATTATAGGATTACGGGGGACACCATGGAAGGTTTCATCATAAAAGGTGTATCTCATAATGTTCATTGGGAAGGTGGGGGGTGGGAAGGGGATTAAGCCAGGAGAGACTCCAAGAAACACAATCACCCTTTTCTCTCTTCTCTTGTGCCAGACTTTACTCTTCACCGTTTAAACCAGCCACATCCAGCCTAAATATTCTACCAGATCCTGCCTCTCACACCTACCCTACAATGTCATTCTAAAAATAAATAATCACATCATTGAAATCTCAAAGCTAGAAGATAATGTATGATTAATTCAAAACAAGGCCAGATCCTGCCTCTCACACCTATCCTACAATGTCATTCTGAAAATAAACAATCACATCATTGAAATCTCAAAGCTATGAGATAATGCATGATTAATTCAAAGCAAGGCCAGATCCAGCCTCTCACACCTATCCTACAATGTCATTCTGAAAATAAACAATCACATCATAGAAATCTCAAAGCTATGAGATAATGCATGATTAATTCAAAGCAAGGCCAGATCCAGCCTCTCACACCTATCCTACAATGTCATTCTGAAAATAAACAATCACATCATAGAAATCTCAAAGCTATGAGATAATGCGGGATTAATTCAAAACATGAATAAATAAGGGTTAAATTTCACAGGATTATCTGAATGCTAAGGGGTTAATATCTTGTCCCACCTAAAGAGTGGGCAGGTAATTTAAACTCAGCTATTAATAAAGCATTCTATAATTTCACAGATTTTGCTCTTACAATGGTGATTTATCGATCATTCACTTTGTGCCTTTTTGATGGCCCCGGCAGACTGAGCTAGTTAGATGTGGTGACAACAAACACATGAAAGGTCAACAAGTGTTAAGATAGGTCACATGATATGCAAATGCTTTAGTTGGGATTAAAATCCCTTCCTATCTCAGTTTTCTTGTAATTTTCTATTTCAATGATTCATATATATATATGTTATGTATGTGCATATATATTTATACTGGAATGTGTAAGTGTGTGTGTGTGTGTGTGTATATATATATATATATATACATTAGGAAGGGCATCCAGCTGTAGAAACGTTGCCAAATCAGATTGGAGTCTGGTGCAGCCTTCGGGCTTCCCAAACCTCAGTTGAACCGTCCAACCCCTGCTAGCATGGAAAGCGGACATTAAATGATGATGATGATGATATATATATATAGGGTATGATGGGTAAATTGCCATATTATATTTTTAATTTTGTGCATTGTTTGTTTTTGATTTTGTAGACTACATAGTATAGTAGGGTCAGTTGGGCACCATCTGTGAGAAAAACAGCACCATGACGCATTTCACTCTGCCAGAAATTTGGAAACGACATGCTGTACTGCTTGGCATTCATGCCAGAAACTCCAATGCAAACACTTCAGAGTGTTTGGGTGTCAATCTGAGGAAATGTATCAAGAGTGGTAAAAATCAAACATCCAGTCAACATCATGGTGTTTGGAATGATCACTAGTGATGGCGACGTTATTCCTCCATTCATCTTCCCACACGGCCTCAGACTCAACATGGAGGCCTACATTAAGTGCCTGGAGGAGGTAGCGCGGCCCTTGGTCAAGAGTGGCTGCTGGAAGATCCTATGTCTGGTAGCAGGACTCTGCACCATTCCACACAAGCAGGAGAACCCACTCATGACTGTCAGACAATTTCTGTGACCACATCACCCCTAACACCTGATCACCTAACTTCCCAAACTGCAACCCCCTTGATTATTATGTGTAGGGCGCAGTTGAGCGAGGGACCGACAAAACTCCTTGTAACACCAAAGATGAACTGCAGGCAAGAATGATGGCTGCATTCACCAACTTAAACAAGGAGACCACCCAGAAGAGTTGCAGGAGATTCTGAAGTCGTTTGGAGGCTGAGCTTGAAGCCAATGGTGATTTTATTGAATAAATTTACTCTTTAGTATTTCAAGACATTTTTATGTAATTTTGGTAAATATATCTGTTAAAATGAGATGTCAGCGTTATTTTCATTTTTGTGTAATTTAGATGACAGTTTATTCACTTATGTAAATCTCTCTCTCTATATATATATATCGAAAATCAAAAATCAAAATCGAAATCGTTCAACATCAATGGAAATTGTAGCTGTGATACCAGTGCCGGTGGCACATAAGAGAACCATCCGAACGTGGCTGTTGCCAGCGCTGCCCCGACTGGCCTCCGTGCCGGTGGCACGTAAAAAGCACCATCCGATCGTGACCGTTTGCTAGCCTCGTCTGGCACCTGTGCAGATGGCACGTAAAAAGCACCCACTACACTCTCAGAGTGGTTGGCGTTAGGAAGGGCACCCAGCCGTAGAAACACTGCCAGATCAGACTGGG
>NC_043025.1:7439161-7476661 GCF_006345805.1 Octopus sinensis
TCCGGTGTACAGGCGGCGCACGATGGACCACACGGACATACCAAACAAGATGATGGCAACTGGAGTTAGAGTAAACCACTCGTGGATCATATAGAATTTTAGCCCCGTTATGAGACCGAGCCCTACTTCGTCCTTTCCCAGACTAAACGTACCATATTCTGATCGCATTAGATGAGTCCAGAACCCCGTTATGGTCCGCTGGTCACCCCAAGTCCATTTTGCTACATTCAGGTGTGCACTTATAGGTAGGTACAAGTATGGCAAAAGACCAAGAATGAAGGGAACCAAAAGGGAGAATAAATTAGTCAGACGGAAGAGACCAGCCAGGTATAATTTAAATATCACCCAAGGGATGAGGTAGAGGAGATAGATAAAGGATGTGTGCTGGTTGCACAGGCACAAGGCACTAACAAATGCCCCGATGCGAGCTAACCTTAGTTTTCTAGCCGGTTGTACAGCATTTTCTAGCATGAAGCTGAGGCAGGTGAGAATTGATAGGAATAAGTTGTTCAAGGAAAACACTTCTGCTGTTACAGACCAATTCCATGTTAGCCGGTTCACCGAGAATAGCGCAACGGCAAGCAAAGCGGCTGAAGGCTGACCAGTCTCTTTGAGAATTGTGTGTGAAAGAACGCCGCCGGTCAGTGCAGAAAAGGTGGCCGTTAGAACGTTTGCCCTCCAAGCAGGCGACCGATAGCTACAGCATTTAACGGCGAGGCTGGTCAGCATGGTGAATAGGGGGTATCCCGGAGGGTGGGAAACCCCAAACTGACAAGCAGAGGAGAGCAGTTCTCCGGTGTCACCCCCAGAAATGTCTGGATAGAGTGTTTTGATATACAGAGAAAGCAAGCCAATTGCCACGGTAATTGAAAAATAATCCATCTCTGGATTCCTTTTTTTTGCTTGTTGAAAACAACAATAATGATAATAATAATAATGATGATAATAATAATGATAATAATAACAATAATAATTTCAAATTTCGGCACAAGACCAGAACAATAATATTAATAATAATAATAATACTGTTGATATGTTAGACAGAGAAAAAAAAAACAGAAAAGAAAATGTGTTGTTAAGTTGTTAATTAGAGTCGAGAGAATTTGTGGTAATTAGTATAAACTAATTAACTATCATTAAAATAAAGTTTGCAATGTTTCTCAGATGGATCATTGCTTCTCAAAGTACAGTAAGATATTTTTTCTTATTCCATTCACAGTAACTGTGTTTTATCAGGTGGATAAAACTTGTTTTTTTACCGAAATTCTATCTGTATTTCTTCCAGTTTCTCACATTTCTGACATATTCTGATTATCGGTGATAATACTGACGTATGTAAATATTACAGAGCTTCAACGAGTTTTTTCTGAGATGCTACAGCAAATTAAAAAGCGAGGGTCAGATATCCCCAAAATTCAGTTACCCTGGCAATCATCTGGTTCTGTGATGCCAGATAGGAGTGAATATATTCTGTGTGTGTGTGTATAGTATATGTATGTATGTATGTATGAGTGTGTGTGTGTGTATATATATAAATTTCAAAATGTGACCGCGTTTGTACCGTTGGCGATTTTTTTTCCTCTGTCTTCCCTTCTCTGGATCTTTCTTTTTCTTATGTTTCCGACGAAGAGCTCCGCTCGAAACGTTAAACCCTCCTTCTTTCCTGAGCGTCCAATAATACTACATTTGTTCCACGTCCTCGCGTTGTTGTGTTTTTTCGTGCTTTCTTGTTTGGATTAACTTTATAAATATATATATATATATGTATGTATGTATGTATCTATGTATATATTAATAGTGTGTGGCTGTGTATATATATATATATATATATATATATATAATATATATATATATATATATATATATACAGTATTTACAGCGTTTAGAGGTACTCCAACAAACTGTTCATTTGAAGGTGTGTATTGGTGTATGCATGAACTTATATATATATATCAGCCGAAATTTGCTATGATGATCCGGTTCCTGACTGAAGATTAAAGGCTTCGAATGACCCGTCTGTTTTCTGTGTTCGTCCCTTTGTGTATTTCACGTTCTTGTTTCTTTATATATAATTTTTATTCCTATATATATATATATATATATATATGGAGCTTGCTTCCCAGCTACATGGTTTCGGGTTCAGTCCCACTGCGTGGCATTTTGGGCAAGTGTCTTCTGCTATAGCCTCGAGCCGACCGGAGCTTTGTGATTGAATTCGGTAGGCGGAAGTTACTGCCGTGTGTGTATGTGTGCGTATAGCTGCTCGGTGCCTCTCCGAAAGAGAGAGAGAGGGGGATATTATTTACAATGTAGATATGCAATATATTTTACGCAATATACAGGTGCTCTGACAGGTTGAAGGTGTGTGCTGTTGAATGTGTGTATGTAATATTTACAGGAAATAAATATATGTTCCTAGATTTTCCTGTTGGTTTTTTTTCTCCCTGTTATTATTGGGAACAGATCAATGTGTGGTGTGTATTGATTACACTTGCTTGATCAATTTTTTTTTTTGATCAGACGAGGGAATCAGGAATCAGATGTTCAGAAGCATCCATCAATAGATGAAGACGGCAATGACCTGTCGGATGTATTGACACCTGGAATATTAAAGAAAAGACGATTAATTGTTAAAATGTTTTTGATGAGTAATGTGTGGTCAGTATGTTAATAAGGTTCATCCTCATCATCATCATTTAACGTCTGCTTTCCATGCTGGCATGGGTTGGACGGTTTGACTGAGGGCTGGCGAACCAGATGGCTGCACCAGTCTCCAATCTGATCTGGCAGAGCTTCTACAGCTGGATGCCTTTCCTAATGCCAACCACTCCGAGAGTGTAGTGGGTGCTTTTACGTGCCACCGGCATGAGGGCCAGTGAGGTGGTACTGGCAACGGCCACGCTCAAATGGTGTTTTTTATGTGCCACCTGCACAAGTGCTAGTAAGGTGATGCAGGTAATATAATTAAAAGCCAGTCTACTGGGCGGTTGGTGTTAAGAAGGGCATCCAGCCATAAAACCATGCCAAAACAGGCATAGAAGTCTGGTGCAGGCTCCTGTCAAACCATCCGATCTATGCCAACATGGAAGATGAACTTTAAATGATGATGAAGATGATGATCATACATTAAAAGGTGAGCTGGCAGAATCATTAGCATGCCTGGCATTTTATCTGAGTTCAAATTCCGCCAGTTGACTTTGCCTTTCAACTTTTCAGGGTTGGTAGAATAATCACCAGCCAAACACTGGGGTTGATATAATCAACTTAGCCTCTCCCCACAAACTGTTGGCCTTGTGCCAAAATTTGAAATTGATAATGTCACATAGTTAGGTGCGGCTGCGTAGTAAGAATATGCTTCCCAACCACATGGTTCCGGGTTCAATCCCACTGTGTGGCACAAAGGGCAAGTGTCTTCTGCTATAGCCATGGGCTGACCAAAGCCTTGTGAGTGGATTTGGTAGATGGAAACTGAAAGAAACCCATTGTCTATCTAATAATCTATCTATATATACAATCTCTCTCTCTCTCTCTCTATATATATATATATATATATATATATATATATATATACTATAATGAAGAAAGCTGCTTATTAATTATGTAACAATTACTAAAAGTTCTAAAAGAAAGCAATTATTAAAGAGTTGACCGTCTGGAAATATTCCTATAAATTTATATTCTGAGAAATTTTCTATATTTTCAATTTCTCAAGTTTACTGAATTTTTATAACTCCAGTTGAGTGTGGTCGATGCCAGTGTCGTCTGACTGTCTCTCATGCTGGTGGCACGTAAAAAGGACCATTCAAGCATGGTCAATGCCAGTACTACCTGACTGGCTCCTATGTTGGTGGCATGTAAAATGCATCATTCAAGCATGGTCAATGCCAGTACTGCCCTCATGCCGGCAGCACATAAAAAACACCCACTACACTCTTGAATTGGAGCCTGGTGCACCCCTTAGTCAAACCGTCCAACCCATGCCAGCATGGAAAGCAGACGTTAAATGATGATGATGATCTACTCCAAGGTGGGGCTTTGATAATGCAGTGCCCATAGTATAAACATAGTATGTCTATAAGAGATTTTATCTCAGAAAAAACTGCAGCGTCTTGCCTGTCAATGGTGTATGTACTTAGAATGATATTTTAATTTAACCTTTTTGCTACAGAAATCAGCTATATCCACTGGAAAATTTCATTACTCTTTACTGTTAAATGCAGTTTTATATACCAAACTTTCATTGAGGAACATCATGTCTGAAATAATTTTTAGTTGAGATATGTCAGGCTTATTGAGTCTACTGTAAATCTTTGAGTATAGTCCACCCTTGAGTATAATACGCAGGGGATTTTTAGGGGGCTGTACCTCTGAAAAACCTAAACCTTGTGTATAATACGCACCCCTTCTCTAACTTGAGTCGGGGAGGTCTATATAACGTCCTTGGTTTGTAAAAATGCATATGGTAATGTCCTTTATTAGTATTGTATATATAACAATGCAAACGTGTATTCGCAGAGCATTTTTAGGGGGCTGTACCTCTGAAAAACCTAAACCTTGTGTATAATATGCACCCCTTCTCTAACTTGAGTCGGGGAGGTCTATATAACGTCCTTGGTTTGTAAAAATGCATATGGTAATGTCCTTTATTAGTATTGTATATATAACAATGCAAACGTGTATTCGCAGGGCATTTTTAGGGGGCTGTACCTCTGAAAAACCTAAACCTTGTGTATAATACGCACCCCTTCTCTAACTTGAGTCAAGGAGGTCTATATAACGTCCTTGGTTTGTAAAACTGTATACGGTAACGTCCTTTATTATTATTGTATACATAACATAATGCAAGCATGTAGCTTTTTTGTGCATTTTGTTTGCAGAAAATAAAGAAATAACAGTAATAATGTTTAATAAATGTTGCTTACTGCAAGTTATGGATGATTCTTTTATGACTTCATTGCTTTCAGGCTTAGCTTAAGGTATTTTCGCGCCCGGCATCACAAAATGCGTCTGAATAAACATTGCTGGACAGCAAATAGAGACTCGGACATTGCTTAGAAAATATTTTTCATTTTTAACCTTGTGTATACTACGCACTAGGGATTTTGACCCTTAAATTTTTGGGGGAAAATGTGGATTATACTCGAGGATTTACAGTATATGCCTTGCAGAAAATACTAATTTTATTTTTTTGGTAGATATTTAACAACATTACTAGAAAAACCATGGAATTAGTGTTGGCATTAAAGGAATAATGAATAAGAAAAGTGAAAGTAGAGACAGTTTTTTTTTTTTCTTTGTGTGTATGTGTGGTTTGCCGAACCGCTAAGTGACAGGGACGCAAACACACCAGCATCGGTTGTCAAGCGATGCTAGGGGGACAAACACAGACACACACATACATATATATATATACATATATACGACAGGATTCTTTCAGTTTCCACTCACAAGGTATTGGTCGGCCCGGGGCTATAGCAGAAGACACTTGCCCAAGATACCACGCAGTGGGACTGAACCCGGAACCATGTGGTTGGTAAACAAGCTACTTACCACACAGCCACTCCTACGCCTATATACACACACATATATATACATACAAATATGTGTATAAACATATATGTGTGTGTGGGCACATGAGTGGCTGTGTGGTAAGTAGCTTGCTCATCAACCACATGGTTTCAGGTTCAGTCCCACTGTGTGGCACCTTGGGCAAGTGTCTTCTACTATAGCCTCAGGCTGACCAAAGCCTTGTGAGTGGATTTGGTAGGCGGAAACTGAGAAAAGCCAGTCGTATATATGTATATATATATATATATATATATATATATATATATATATATATATGTGTGTGTGTGTATGTTTGTGTGTCTGTGTTTGTCCCCCACCCAGCATCGCTTGACAATTGATGCTGGTGTGTTGATGTCCCTGTAACTTATCAGTTCAGTAAAAGAGACAGATAGAATAAGTACTAGGCTTACAAAGAAAAAGTCCTGGGGTCGATTTGCTCGACTAAAGGCAGGTGCTCCAGCATGGCCACAGTCAAATGACTGAAACAAGTATTTCAGAGTGTGTAGATTACAATTATATTGGAATTTAATAAGCTATAAAGAAAAAGAAAAAAAAAAAAACGGCGGGCTCGTAAACATCTATGCTGACACATTGCAAATATTTACGATGGTTTGTCAGGAAATTTTTATTCCTGGTTGAAATTGATTTGCCCAAATTACGCTGCTAATACCGTTACAAAGAGCATGAATAGGGGATAGATCCTATTTGTGTGTGTGCATGTGCGTTCGTGTGTTTTTGTGTCTGTGTTCGTCTCCACCATCACTGCTTGACAACCAGTGTTTGTGTGCATATGTCCCGTTAACTTAGCGGTTCGGCAGAACGAACCAATAGAATGAGTACCAGGCTTAAAGTGAATGAGTACTGCGGTCGATTTGCTCGACAAAAAATTCTTGAAGACGGTGTCCCGGCATAACCGCTGTCCAATGACTGAAACGAGTAAAAGGATAAAAGATAAACGATATGTGGGTACTACTTGAGAACGGTGGTCCCGGTGCGCGCACTCGCGCTATCTAGTCGTGACTAGTCGATCCTACAACGACTACCTAGCAGAATAAAACTACACATAGTAGATAATTTTTTTAAGCAAAGTAAATAAAACAAAAACACAAAGTTAGGATCGACTAGTCACGACTAGCTCGCGTGGATGCGCGAGTATGCGAGTGCGCGCACCGGGGGACCACTCTTCTTAAATAGTACCCGATATGTGTGTCTGTGTTTACGTGCGTGTATGCATTACACACACATACAGGTTAATTACAGCAGAAAAGGAGATAGGCGACTTACATGCGTCTTAGGAAGAGCAGTAAAGCGAAAGTGCGTTATTAATTGACAGTCGAAGTGAAGAGAAGACGATGGTTGATGCTGATGATTGTGATGAAGGTGATGATGATGATGGTGGTGGTGGTGGTGGTGGTGAAGGTGTGATGACCACGAAATTGATGGTGGGTCACTGGAAATATTTGATAAATTAAAAAAAAAAAACAGAAAAACAAGTCAAGAGTTCTTGTGTTGTTGAACGTCGGGTCTTCTCCGACCGAGCTGAACCACGATCAAAGGCGTCCCAGCCGTGACCATCCCGTCTTCTAATGTCCTTTTTTTTTTTTGCATATAGTGTTGTGTAATATGTATAAGACTACATTATCGAATATTTAAAATATTTTTTCAAGATGGAAAGATGCAGATTTGGCTGCTATTTCTAACACTCTTTCGCTCCTGCCGTATTGTTTGATGAGAGTGAGCGAAGACAATCGGAAACGGTGACTGCTCCAAAAGTATCCCGTCTGTTAAAAAGTCCCGGACAGGGTTGTCAGTTCCAAATTTTTAAAACTGCTATTTTCGTAGATAAAAAATACAGAATAAAAGAGAAATGTACCTCGCAAAAATTAAAATAATGATGAATAATAAAAAAAACACCTAAGCAAAAAGCACAGAAATAGGTTTAAATATCCAAGCCCTAAAAATTTAAGGAAGCGGGTTAATCGATTACATCGACCCCCGAGCTCATCTTTGTTAATTATTAAATTTTTCTTTGCATCAATCGTTTGATTATGGCAATAATATTGCTTATCTTAAAACTGAGAGGAAGAGACAGTCTATCTGTGAAAATAATGAGACAAGAATTGCGTAAGTCACAAAGGAATAATTTATCTAAAACTTCATTCCTTTATAATTAAGATTTTCTTTCATCTTATCTACATTATAGTTAGGCCATGATGTACCTCAGTAGAAATGTCTACTGGCACACAGCCTGTCGGCCAGAAACAGCCATCAGCGAAGAAAGAAAACAACAAATATCTTACAAACCATAGAATTTTCTCAATAAAGCCAAGAGAAAAAGATGTTTTATAAACACATTCTACCAGTATACGAAGTTTAAAAGTGTTTAGTTACGTGGAAATTATGTTAAAAAACTGTCGGTCAAACAGAAAAGATCCCTGTTTCTTAAACGAGGGACATATTCATACGGCACAGAATGTTTTCACCTCAATAGACATCACTGATTGGTTGAAATTGCAGAAATTGAAGAAAAAAAACAACAAATATCTTACAAACTATAGAATTTTCTCAATAAAGCCAAGAGAAAAAGATGTTTTATAAACACATTCTACCAGTATACGAAGTTTAAAAGTGTTTAGTTACGTGGAAATTATGTTAAAAAACTGTCGGTCAAACAGAAAAGATCCCTGTTTCTTAAACGAGGGACATATTCATACGGCACAGAATGTTTTCACCTCAATAGACATCACTGATTGGTTGAAATTGCAGAAATTGAAGAAAAAAAACAACAAATATCTTACAAACCATAGAATTTTCTCAATAAAGCCAAGAGAAAAAGATGTTTTATAAACACATTCTACCAGTATACGAAGTTTAAAATTTTTTAGTTACCTAGAAATTATTTTAAAAAACTGTCGGTCAAACCGAAAAGATCCAAGATGTCTTATATGACACAGTCTACCAGTGTCCGAAGTCTGAAAGTGTTTAGTTACAAAAAAATTAATTTCTCGATCTGCCGTTCAAAGGGTAAAGATCCCATATATGCATTGTTCCTTATTATATTTATTGTAAAGGCTGTGTGTCATTATCATAAGATATTTTAACAATAAATAACCTAATTGTTACCTTACCAATAAGAGATTAATAATAGAAGAATGAACATTACTATTCCCAATGTAAGGATGGTACGTGGTCAAAGAAAATCATGAACACCAAGGCCGTATCAACAAGTTTTGACCTTACACTGCATTTGCGATCTTATCTTTATATATAAAAGTCAAATTGTGTGTCTGTCTCCTACGATTTAGATTCCTAACTACTCCCACATTTTGTGGTGCAGTGTAACCAAAACCGGGTATCTTATAGTCGTGATTCATATCGAGCCCTTCTGGGTATTAGCGCGCCTCTACGATGAGTCTACGATTTAAAAATTATTTACCATCAATTTTTCCCATTTTTAATGTATTTTTGGCAAGTAACTCTCTAAAAAATTATTATTAAATCTCAGAACGTAAAAAGCTACAGTAACAGCCCCCTTTGTGGTTAGCCATATTGAGATGGCTCGACTAAAAATTCCTGAAGACAGTGTCCCAGCATAACCGCTGTCCAATGACTGAAACGAGTAAAAGGATAAAAGATAAACGATGTGTGGGTACTACTTGAGAACAGTGGTCCCGGTGCGCGCACTCGCGTAAGCTAGTCGTGACTAGTCGATCCTAGAACGACTACCTAGCAAAATAAATACTTTACATATCTAAAAATGCTTATATAGTTATTTCCCTTACAAATCCAAGCAACGCCGGGCGATACTGCTAGTTATCAATAAACTGTTTTGGCTTTCGCTTAAAAGTATTGATATTTTGTGTGGCTTTGATATTATCAGTCTACCAATTATACGCAGAACATGCAGCAAAATCTATCATGTTCTCTTGTCCGGTAGCTCGGACTTGCTAACGCCAGTGTGCTCTCGAAACTGCTGAAGAACGTCTGCCTAGCCAACAATTCCTAGGGTTGGCAGAAACTGTTCCTATTCTCCCTGGTCTCTCTCCGCGTGACGAATGGGAAAAGTGGATCCCTCACTACTTCCCTTAAACGGCATTTCGAGCTGTTCGAATCTACCTCCAACCATTGTCCATCTCAGGTCGGTGATTTGCTCAATCCCGAACAATGGTCGACTACCTAACTTAAAGAAGGCCGTTGATTTCAAATTCAGTAAACTTGACATTAAAGGGGCTGTTCGCCTCCTTTCTTCTCTGTTCTACCTCGTCCCATGGACTACAGACTCCCTCAATCAACCGAAGGAGAAACATCCTCCGACCCCTCCGGATTATCACCTACACTGGCTCGACCCACCAAGTTTCCTACGACCACCGAAAGTATGGGACAATCTGTGTTCAGATGCCACTTCCAACTCTCTCCTTGATCAATCTGATCAATTTTCAAGGTGTTCCCTACTTCCAGCTAGTGTAAAATTCTCAGGGGACTGGATCGATGCCCTGCCGGTGGTTAACACTGGAAGTCTACTCAATCTAGATGAGTTCTACATCCTCATCGCACTCAGGGAGCTGACGTCCGCAGGGGACTGAAATATCGCCATGGTAGCCCCCTCAGGCCCACAGGTCTTCACGGTCTGTCTTGCCACCTAAATGCTGGTCGTTTCGCTCGTCACACCGAGCCAAGCGTAATCATTAGCGGGCCCTTACTCGGATTAATATCTCCCCAAATCTGGAGCCGGCGGCAATATCCAGAAGTGATGGAAAGAGACCAGATGGTCTTACCCTCTGTCCATGGGTTAGAGGTAGGTACCTCATCTGTGACACCACGATCTGTGACTCTTTTGCTCCTTCCCACATCCTGGATGCTGCGGTAAATGGGAGGGTCATTGCATCTGTAGTTGAACAGAACAAACTCCTGAAGTATTGGGATCTGGCAGTGAACTATCTCTTCCAACCTGTGGTGTTTGAGGGACTGGGCTACTAATGGCAAAGTTCTTGTCACTGTTGGCAGCTCGACTCACCGAGATGCCATGAAATGCTCATGAGGGTGCTCGGAGAGTACAAAACTTAAAGTTTAGCCAGGAAAAAGATTTCGTTTCGACCTTTTACGAAATACAAAGAAGAGACAACGGCGACCGGAAGTTGTTTAGTCTGGACGACAAATTTGTGAGACACTTCGCCAGAAGTCACCGGTTTTCCGCGGGAAGACAACTTCGCCGAAAACCTCATCCGACGTCCAAGTGTTTGCATCGACATTTATATATCAAGTAAGTTATTCTATTCTATTTTGTAACCGCTTCCACTTCGTGTAGAGTCCTTTCTTGTGTGTATGGTGTGTGTAACCAAAGTTCTGTTTGTTTATAGTAAGCAAATTTACCTTCAGTATCAGCTCCAGGAATCCGGCGAGTTTGGGACCGGAAATGCTCCGATTTTCCGTAAACAATCTAAATATATACCGGGAAGCTTACGAAAATAAACAAAAGACGAAGGCAGGTAGAGTACAAACAAACAATTGTATTAGTATGGCGCTCAGGAATAGAAATAGAAAAAGTCTTTTACGTTTCGAGCCTACGCTCTTCGACAGAAAGATACACAGAAAAGAAACAAGGAGAGATATACATAAGATATAACATTAACCAGGAGAAGTAAAGAATTAAATTGGGTACTACTAGCGAACAGTGGTCCCGGTGCGCATTCGCGTATCCGCGCTAGCTAGACGTAAGTAGTCGATCCTACAACGACTACCTCGCAAAGTAAAGAAAACATAAAATAAATAATTTTTTTGTACAAAGCAAATAATTTTTGTTAAACAAAGTAAATAAAACACAAAAACACAAAAACACAAAGTAAATAACGCAAAACAGTAAGGATCGATTAGTCATGACTAGCTGGGGCGGATGCGCGACCGGGACCGCTTTTCTCATGTAGTCCCTTAAATTGTATTTAACAGATTCGAATCAATGCATTTTTGAAGCAGGGCATGTTTGATATATCGATTGAAAGCCGAAGGAGCAAATATACTTTATCCCGGCTTACTCATTTTGCCCCAGAGAAATTCGTCTTTTATATACTCAAAGAGAGCAGTGATAATTTTCTGAACTAGTGATCAGATTCTGTTACAATGCTTTTAATAAGGCATTTAGCTGATATAGGTTTTATGGCGATCTTACGGTATAAGTGCCAGTGTACTTCCGGAAGTACTCTCTTTTACTTGTTTCAGTCATTTGACTGCGGCCATGCTGGAGCACCGCCTTTAGTCGACCAAATCGATCCCGGGACTTATTCTCTGTAAGCCCAGTACTTATTCTATCGGTCCCTTTTGCCGAACCGCTAAGTTACGGGGACGTAAACACACCAGCATCGGTTGTCAAGCAATGCTAGGGGGACAAACAGACACACACACACACACACACACACACACACACATATATATATATATATATATATATACACGACAGGCTTCTTTCAGTTTCCGCCTACCAAATCCACTCACAAGGCTTTGGTCAGCCCGAGGCTATAGTAGAAGACACTTGCCCAAGATGCCACGCAGTGGGACTGAACACGGAACCATGTGGTTGGTTAGCAAACTACTTACCACACAGCCACTCCTGCGGATACATTTAAAAGAATTTTTTTATATATGGGGGGTTAGGGTTTCTGTTAGGATTAGGGTATGTGGCGATGCTTCGGTATATGTACACACGTGATTTTGTTTACATTTCTGAAGATAACAGAAACCCTAACCCCCCGCCCCATATATAAAAGAACCCCACTTTTTTTAGTTTTGGCATGGCTTCTACAGCTGGATCCCCATCCAAATGCCAACCTCTTTACAGGGTGGAGTGGATGCTTTTTACGAGGTACCAGCACAGCACATGCACACACAATATATACATGTTTGTGTATGTATGTACAGACACACTATATATTCAAATTTGCATGTGTATATACTACATATATCATCATCATCATCGTTTAACGTCTGTTTTCCATGCTGGCATGGGTTGGATGGTTTGACTGGGGTCTGGGAAGTCAATATATATATATATCATCATCATCATCATCATCGTTTAACGTCCGTTCTCCATGCTAGCATGGGTTGGACTTATATATATATATATATATATGTGTGGAGGTGCAATGGCCCAGTGGTTAGGGCAGGGGACTCGCGGTTTAGATTCCCAGACCGGGCGTTGTGAGTGTTTATTGCGCGAAAACACCTAAAGCTCCACGAGGCTCCGGCAGGGGGTGGTGGCGATCCCTGCTGTACTCTTTCGCCACAACTTTCTCTCACTCTTTCTTCTGTTGGCCTGCTCGCTTAGCCAGCGGGGTGGCGTCGTTTGAAGGCTAAAGCAATGCGAAGCGCATTGTGACCAGCGATGTGTAGCAACATCTGATAGCCTGGTCGGTCACGGTGATATACATATATATATCTCACAGGTCCACACATTTATTTTACATCTTTTTCCTCTCTCTCTCCTTTCCAGGCATCTTAGTTCCTTACTACTACTTCTACAAGAACACAGAATGACGTCCCACTGGGGGGATATGCCCGCAGTGGGGGACACTGATTCGGCATTTGCTAAAATGGAACGAGACCAACTGACCAAACGTCGACCAATGGAAATCCAAGGCCCACGACTCTATCAGACATTCAGCAAGCAGTATTCTACCTCCACCAAGTAAGAGTTCCATTTCTTATCTGATTCTCTTTGATATTTGCATATCTCTATATAAGTATAAAAATGGAACACAAACGCAAAACGTCCCTTTTTTTTCCCTTTTTTTTTCTCCTCCTCTCTTCCCTTCTCCAAACTCACAGGCACCCCCCCCACACACACACACCTCCACAAAACAATCATAAAAAGAATTCCTCTTCTCTAAACCCAAAAAACCATTTGACCATCCCTCATTAAACACACACACACACACACACACACACTCTCTCTCTCACAATGATAAAAAGAAATATAATTTATGGTCTACCTCCCCGCCACCACACACTCAATAACACTATGAACTGGTCAAAACTGAAATTCTTTTTCCCCAAGATCTTAGACTCCCCTTGGACGGTTTCTTGGCGTATAGGTTCCCCACCTGGACGGGACGCCGGTCTGTTTCAGGTGAGCTGCAAGATGCATGTTTATAAGAATTTATAAAGAATCTTATGAAAATATACAGTATGTGTAATTAGTATGTAATCCACATTTAGTGTTACCTTCATACTTTCAGGCCAGCACCTCAGGAAAAGTTCCAGATTGATCCATTAACGCTACATACAATACGTCTGCTTCAACACATTCGGAAGATGAAGAACCTCATACAACAAGTGACAGTCCAACATGAAAATGCCGTTAGTATCTTTGACCGTTTTTTCGTAAAATAATTCTACATAGGGAATTTATAGGTGCAGGCACGGCTGTGTGGCAAGAAACTTGTATGGGTTGGATGCGTGGAGGCACATCAGTTCCTAACACTTAAAGGGAGCTGGGTCCACCTGGGTCATAGCTCATAGATATTGTTATTCAGGGCCCATTAGTTCCTAACTCTTAAAGGGAGCTGGGACCACCTGGGTCATAGCTCCTAGATATCCTCCTTCAGGGCTTATCAGTTCCTAACACTCAAAGGGAGCTGGGCCCACCTGGGTCATAGATCCTAGATATCCTCCTTCAGGGCTTATCAGTTCCTAACACTCAAAGGGAGCTGGGCCCACCTGGGTCATAGCTCCTAGATATCCTCCTTCAGGGCTTATCAGTTCCTAACACTCAAAGGGAGCTGGGCCCACCAGGGTCATAGCTCCTAGATGTCCTCCTTCAGGGCTTATCAGTTCCTAACACTCAAAGGGAGCTGGGCCCACCAGGGTCATAGCTCCTAGATGTCCTCCTTCAGGGCTTATCAGTTCCTAACACTTAAAGGGAGCTGGGCCCACCTGGGTCATAGCTCCTAGATATCCTCCTTCAGGGCTTATCAGTCCTAACACTTAAAGGGAGCTGGGCCCACCTGGGTCATAGCTCCTAGATATCCTCCTTCAGGGCTTATCAGTTCCTAACACTTAAAGGGAGCTGGGCCCACCTGGGTCATAGCTCCTTATATATCCTCCTTCAGGGCTTATCAGTTCCTAACACTTAAAGGGAGCTGGGCTCACCTGGGTCATATCTCCTAGATATCCTCCTTCAGGGCTCATCAGTTCCTAACACTTAAAGGGAGCTGGGCCCACCTGGGTCATAGCTCCTAGATATCCTTCAGGGCTTATCAGTTCCTAACACTCAAAGGGAGCAAAATTTCATCTGTCTTTATGTTCTGAGTTCAAATTCCGCTGGTGTCAACTTTGCTTTACAACCTTTGGGGGTTAATAAGACAAGTACCAGTTGAGCATTGGGGGGGGGGGGGGTCGATGTAATCCACTTACTCCTTCCCCAAAATTGCTGGCCTTGTGCCAAAATTTGAAGACATTATGATATGATTTCTCTAATTGAAAATTTTATGTGTATTCTTTGTCTGGCATTTTGCAGAAACCTGATGCCGAGTTGACGTTTCCTCCTGCTTTACCAGTTCCAGAATATTCTGGGCCAGACAGCAAACCAAAAGTCACAAAACCATTTTCTCATATGCCTTACACCCGTGAGAGGTAGGTCATAATCACCATCATTATCATTGTCATCCTTATCATCAGAATTTTCATCGTTTTTATTATCAACATCATTGTTGTGATCAGGGCCAGATTAACCCTTTCGTTACCAACCCGGCTGAAACCGGCTCTGGCTCTGAGTACAAATGTCTTGTTTTCATAAGTTTTGAATTAAAATCTTCCACCAAACCTTAGTCACAATTTATGTTCTTAACACTAGCTTAATGATAACTAAGTTATTTTACTAAATTCTTTGTTATATTTAAAATTAATTGAAAGAAACACAGAGCATCTCAACAGAAATATGGTAACAAAAGGGTTCAAGTCGCCATGATATTTTTAACCCTTTCGATACCAACCTGGCTGAAACCACCTCTGGTTCTGTTGTACAAATGTCTTGTTTTCATAAGTTTTGAATTAAAATCTTCCACCAAACCTTAGTCACAATTTATGTTCTTAACACTAGTTGAATGATAACTAAGTTATTTTACTAAATTCTCTGTTATTTTTAAAGTAATTGAAAGAAACACAGAGCATTTCAACAGAAATATGGGAACAAAAGGGTTAAGAACCATCGAGGCCCTAAGCACTGAAAAAATTTTGGTTTCCCCATAAAAGATTTTGTGATTCGAAATAGAAACAAATAACAAACCATGAAATAAATCCTTATTTTTCAAAACGAAACAAAACAGTAAGAGGGAAAATAAGGTTTAATTTTGTCTCCTTCCATTTTATTTATATTTGCAAGGTCTTTATTCTGTTAGTTATTTCAGTCATTTGACTGCGGCCATGCTGGAGCACCACCTTTAGTCGAACAAATTGATCCCCCCCCCCCCCCAGGACATATTCTTTGTAAGCCTAGTACTTATTCTATTGGTCTCTTTCACTGAACCACTAAGTTACAGGGACATAAACACACCAACATTGGTTGTCAAGCGATGAGGAGGTACAAACACAGACACACATACAGGGGTTGGACAAAATAATGGAAACACCTTAAAATTTCAAACAGATTTATTTTAATATAGGGCAGGACTGCCTTAGGCAGTAATTACAGCTTGAATTCTATGAGGTATGGACTCATACAAAGTTTGAATTGTTTCCAAAGGAATTTTTGTCCATTCTTCAGCTAAAACAGTCTCCAGTTCTTGTAGTGATGATGGCAAAGGATGTTGACTCCTTACTTGTTTTTCTAAAATGCACCATAAATGTTCAATAAGATTGAGATCTGTGGATTGTGGTGGTCAGGTAAGATGTTCAGCTTCACTAGAATGTTCCTCGTGCCATTCAGTAACAACTTTAGCTGTGTGAATTGGTGCATTATCATCCTGAAAGATTGCGTTTCCCTCTGGAAACAGTTCCGCAACCATAGGATGAATTTGATCAGATAAAATGCTTAAATAGTCTTGACTATTTATTCTGCCATGAAGGGAAACCATTGGGCCAGTGGATTTCCAAGATATAAACCCCTCCCATCAGATCATCACAGATCCTCCTCCATGTTTAACAGTTGGAAGAAGGCAGTCTGGGTCAAAATTAATCTTAGGTAACACATTTGCATCTATACTTAGTAGAGATAAAGGCATCCCGAATATTATTTTAGCAAGTTTAAAGTGGCTTCTTTTGTGCCATGAACCATTTACCATTCATGTGGTACTCCCCTCTTTCTCTTGATGCCCTAAGCACATGCTTATTTTGCATAATGGTTTATCCAGTGCTGGTCACGATGATGGTGATGATGGCATGTAAAAAGCACCTTTCGTCATGGGTCCTCATGGAGGCCATGTGGCCGATGCCAGTGTCGTGTAACCAGCAACCATGCCAGTGGCCTGTAAAAAGCATCCTTCAAGTTTTGGGCCTCAGGGAGGCAATGACAAATGGCCAAGACCTTTGGCAATATGCTGTGCTTGAGAGGTGAAATTGTAGTCATGGCAGATACTGGTGCCATATAAAGCACCCATTACACTCTTGGAGTGGTTGGTGTTAGCAAGGGCATCCAGTGGGACTGAAACCGGAACCATGTGGTTGGTAAACAAGCTACTTACCACACAGCCACTCCTGCACCTATCTATTGTTATTATTGTTGATTTTCTTTTGTTTTGCAGTGATTTTGTCCGAGGAATTGGCGAGGAACCACCTATTATCGACAGCGTAGCATGCAGGAAACTGCTGCGACGTTCCGTGTCTGCAATATGTGCGCACATTGGTTTCGAGAGTAAGTTTGTTTCTATCCTTCAGATTTTTACTTCTTTCAGTCATTGGACTGTGGCCCTGCTGGGGCACCCCCTTGAAGATTTTCTTCAAACAAATTAACTCTAATACTTACCGTATTTTCTGGCGTACGAATCAAAATCTTCAAAATTAACACACACACGATCGTGGCCATTTGCCAGCCTTGTCTGGCACCTGTGCAGGTGGCACATAAAAAGCACCCACTACACTCACGGAGTGGTTGGCATTAGGAAGGGCATCCAGCTGTAGAAACACTGTCAGACCAGACTGGGCCTGGTGCAGCCTTCTGGCTTCCCAGGCCCCAGTTGAACCGTCCAACCCATGCTAGCATAGAAAACGGACGTTAAACACACACACGCCCACAAATATCTAGTAATCTTTTCCATGTCTCAGTCACGAGGCTGTGGCCATGCCAAAAACTACTATGTTAAATGCAGCAGGATATAGAAAAATTGTGATGATAATACACTTCTATATTTAAGAGAGTGAAGGCGTGTGGCTCAGTGGTTAGAGCGTCGAGCTTACGATCGTGAGGTTGTGAGCTCGAATCCCGGACCGGGCTGCGTGTTGTGTTCTTGAGCAAGACACTGTATTTCACGTTGCTCCAGTTCACTCAGCTGTAGAAATGAGTTGCAACGTTACAGGTGCCAAGCTGTATCGGCCCCTTTGCCTTTCCCTTGGACAACATCGGTGGCGTGGAGACAGGAGGCCGGTATGCATGGGTGGCTGCTGGTCTTGCATAAACAACCTTGCCCGGACTTGTGCCCCGGAGTGTATCTTTCTATTTACTATTGATGGAGAAGGCGCATAACTGAGTGGTTAGAGCATCGAGCTTACGATCATGAGGTTGTGAGCTCGAATCCCGGACCGGGCTGCGTGTTGTGTTCTTGAGCAAGACACTGTATTTCACGTTGCTCCAGTTCACTCAGCTGTAGAAATGAGTTACGACGTCACTGGTGCCAAGCTGTATCGGCCCCTTTGCCTTTCCCTTGGACAACATCGGAGACGGGAGGCCGGTATGCATGGGTGACTGCTGGTCTTGCATAAACAACCTTGCCCGGACTTGTGCCCCGGAGTGTATCTTTCTATTTACTATTGATGGAGAAGGCGCATAACTGAGTGGTTAGAGCATCGAGCTTACGATCATGAGGTTGTGAGCTCGAATCCCGGACCGGGCTGCGTGTTGTGTTCTTGAGCAAGACACTGTATTTCACGTTGCTCCAGTTCACTCAGCTGTAGAAATGAGTTACGACGTCACTGGTGCCAAGCTGTATCGGCCCCTTTGCCTTTCCCTTGGACAACATCGGTGGTGTGAAGAGGGGAGGCCGGTATGCATGGGTGACTGCTGGTCTTGCATAAACAACCTTGCCCGGACTTGTGCCCCGGAGTGTATCTTTCTATTTACTATTGATGGAGAAGGCGCATGGCTCAGTGGTTAGAGCGTCGAGCTTACGATCATGAGGTTGCGAGCTTGAATCCCGGACCGGGCTGCGTGTTGTGTTCTTGAGCAAGACACTGTATTTCACGTTGCTCCAGTTCACTCAGCTGTAGAAATGAGTTGCGACGTCATAGGTGCCAAGCTGTATCGGCCCCTTTGCCTTTCCCTTGGATAACATCGGTGGTGTGGAGAGGGGAGGCCGGTATGCACGGGTGACCTCTGGTCTTCCATAAACAATCTTGCCTGGACTTGTGCCTGGGAGGGTAACTTTCTAGGTGCAATCCCATGATCTGTGTTGTGACCGAAGGGGGTCTCAGATATATATATATATGTATGTATGTATTCCCGGACCGGGCTGCGTGTTGTGTTCTTGAGCAGGACACTTTATTTCACGTTGCTCCAGTTCACTCAGCTGTAGAAATGAGTTGCAACGTTACAGGTGCCAAGCTGTATCGGCCCCTTTGCCTTTCCCTTGGACAACATCAGTGGAGTGGAGACAGGAGGCCGGTATGCATGGGTGACTGCTGGTCTTGCATAAACAACCTTGCCCGGACTTGTGCCCCGGAGTGTATCTTTCTATTTACTATTGATGGAGAAGGCGCATGGCTCAGTGGTTAGAGCGTCGAGCTTACGATCATGATGTTGTGAGCTCGAATCCCGGACCGGGCTGTGTGTTGTGTTCTTGAGCAAGACACTGTATTTCACGTTGCTCCAGTTCACTCAGCTGTAGAAATGAGTTACGACGTCACTGGTGCCAAGCTGTATCGGCCCCTTTGCCTTTCCCTTGGACAACATCGGTGGTGTGAAGAGGGGAGGCCGGTATGCACGGGTGACCTCTGGTCTTCTATAAAACAACCTTGCCCAGACTTGTGCCTCAGAGGGTAACTCTCTAGGTGCAAACCCATGGTCAGTGTCTGACCGAAGGGGGTCATCATCATCATATTTAAGAGATGAGGAATTATGTACATTATTTACATTATTTACATTCGACAGATATTTGTCCTCATCTTGTTTGTTGTTAACATAACGTTTTAGCTGATATACCCTCCAGCCATCTTCAGGTGTCTTGGAGAAATTTCAAAACCTGGGTTCTCATTCCTAAGGTATTTTTCAATGTTGTTGTTGTTATTATTATTATTATTATTGACCGTTGCCAGCCTCGTCTGGCCCCCGTGCTTGTGGCACGTAAAAAGCACCATCCAATCGTGGCCGTTTGCCAGCCTCGTCTGGCACCTGTGCAGGTGGCACGTAAAAAGCACCCACTACACTCACGGAGTGGTTGGCATTAGGAAGGGCATCCAGCTGTAGAAACACTGCCAGATCAGACTGGGCCTGGCACAGCCTTCTGGCTTCCCAGACCTCAGTTGAACTGTCCAACCGATGCTAGCATGGAAAACGGACGTTAAACGATGATGATGATGATGATTATTATTATTATTATTATTATTATTATTAGTATTGTTGTTGTTGTTATTCAAGTCACTGCCTGGAATCAAACTTGGAATCTTGCACGTGGGCATAGGGCGTAGTGGTTAAGAGCGTGTCTACTAACCCCAAGATTCCGAGTTCGATTCCAGGTAGTGACCTGAATAATGATACTCTTTACTCTTTTACTTGTTTCAGTCATTTGACTGCGGCCATGCTGGAGCACATCCTTTAATCGAGCAACTCGACCCTAGGACTTATTCTTTGTAAGCCCAGTACTTATTCCATCAGTCTCTTTTTGCCGAGCCGCTAAGTGACGGGGACATAAACACACCAGCATCGGTTGTCAAGCAATGCTAGGGGGACAAACACAAGACACACAAACATACACACACACACATACACATATATATACATATATATGACGGGCTTCTTTCAGTTTCCGTCTACCAAATCCACTCACAGGGCTTTGGTCGGCCCGAGGCTATAGTAGAAGACACTTGCCCAGGGTACCACGCAGTGGGACTGAACCCGGAACCATGTGGTTCGTAAGCAAGCTACTTACCACACAGCCACTCCTGCGCCTAATATTAATAATAACATAGAAAAATGATGAGGATGATGCTGGTTGCTATTTCTAGGAAATCAAGCGATAGGAAAGGTCCAGTGTTAGCTTCTGGTGTTGGTGCCTTGTTGTTAGAACTCAGGGAATTCAATTTTACACTGATGACCAACACAGATTTTGACTGTTATTTCTAGCTGGTCAAGTCACTGGTTCAACTTGTAGTGTTGTTGATGTCGTTGTTGTTGTTGTTGTAATTTCAGACTCCAAAGAATCGTGTCTCGAGCTCATGACCGACATCGTCCAAGAATACTACAGCCGCATCATGAAACACATGCGGTCAGCTGTGGACAACCAACTGCTGCATGAACAGATCGGCTTTCCTGTAAGTGTTTTGCTTTATCTCCAAACCCCTCCCCGCCCACCAAGCACACGCAGGTTTATTCAAACACACCCCCTGTTCTTGAGTCAAGTACGTCAACACCAACAGCAAAATAAAAATCGTATAGACACACACACACAGACACATACACACAATAGGTCTTTTTTTCAATTTTCCTCTGTCAAATCCAATTTCATGGCTTTGGTTGGCCCAGAGCTATGGTAGAAGAAACTTGCCCAAGGTGCCTCAGAGTGGGACTGAACCTGGAACCGTGTGCTTCAGAAGCAAACTTCTTAACCATACAGCCACATCTGTGCCTATATTCTCTACTCTTTTATTCTTTTACTTGTTTCAGTCATTTGACTGCGGCCATGCTGGGGCACCTCCTTTATTCGAGCAAATCGACCCCAGGACTTATTCTTTGTAAGCCCAGTACTTATTCTATCGGTCTCTTTTGCCGAACCGCTAAGTTACAGGGACGTAAACACACCAGCATCGGTTGTCAAGCAATGCTAGGGGCACAAACACATACACACACATACATATATATATATACATATATACGACAGGCTTCTTTCAGTTTCCGTCTACCAAATCCACTCACAAGGCATTGGTCGGCCCAGGGCTATAGTAGAAGACACTTGCCCAAGATGCCACGCAGTGGGACTGAACCCAGAACCATGTGGTTGGTTAGCAAGCTACTTACCACACAGCCACTCCTGCGCCTATATATATATAATATATATATATATATATATATATATATATATATATATATCTTTGCATATTTCCTGCAGGACGTTGTTGAGCAAGTCTTCCATGAATGTGGTGTCGGCAGTGTGACGGAACTCCATGATTTCTATCAGAACCGCGTCCTTCGTTACCATGACAACATGCTACAGCAGTCGCAACAATTGGTCTCGGAATACGAGAAGTTGAAGCAGAGTGGTGGCCCCAAGCCAGCAGAGACCTTCACTTTGATCAGGTGAGAAGCCCTTTATTTATTTATTCATTCATTTATGTTTTATAGTTTACCTTTTTCTTGTTTCAGTCATTAGTAGGTGGCCATGCTGGGGCACTGCCTCAAAGAGTTTTAGTCAAGCAAATTGACCCCTGTGCTTATTTTGTTTCTAGAGTTTGGCCCCTTATTCTACTGGTCTGTTTTGCAGGACTGCTAATGTTATTGGGACATAAACAGCAATTATTAAACAATGTTGGGGGAGAGGGACAGATACAACATATAGATACAAGCACGCGGAGTTCTGTTCTTGATTCGACGGTCATTCGGAATGCTCACAGGAGCCATATTCCTACCGCTCTATGTCATGCTGGGGAGACCCATATTGGAGTACGTGATTCAAGCCTCTTCTCCTTATCTCCTCAAAGACATACAGCATCTCGAAAGAGTCCAGAAGCTGGCTACCCGCATGGTTCTTGGTCTCAAGAATTTGTCTTATGAAGAAAGGCTGAAGACGCTCGACCTTTATTCTCTAGAAAAACGCTGCCGCCGTGGAGATCTCATTCTTGCTCACAACATCATAAGCGGAAAGTGTAGCCTCTCGAAAGAGCTGTTCTTCACTCCTGCTCCAGAGTGTCGACTGCGGGGTCATTCCGAAAAGCTCTATCTGCGATGATTTCATCTCAATCGAAGGAGAGGGGCTTTCTCCGTCTGGGTTGCGGATCCGTCTGGAAGCCATTCAGCGACGTGCAACCAAAAGAATACCCTCCATCAGGCATTTGCCATATTCTGAACGCCTTACTTCCCTGGGCATGGACACATTGAAATCCCGACATCTGGCAGCTGACTTTGCAGACACCCATAAAATTATTAACCATCTTACTAACAATAACTCTGACCACCTTTTCAAACTCCACCTGTCTAACAGCCGTGGACATGTTTACAAAGTCAGAAAACAGCACAACTCCATGACTTTCGGAAACATTTTTACACGCTAAGAGTTACTGAAGCATGGAACAAACTGCCGGCATCAGTTGTTAGTTGTCGGAGCACTGCATCCTTCAAAACTTCCATGCTTTCTGAGATTCACCAACACTACACCTGATTTTCTCCCATCCATACACACACAAGCATGTATCTGACTCATACACTGTTCACTTCCCAGACATTTGTACATTACTGCATGTACTTTATATGCACTTTCTGACAAGTTGTGGTGCACCTGAGCACTGTATACAATAATTTCATTATTTTTAAAATAGAACTTGTTCACTCTTAGAATTACTAGATACCTGGCAGTATTATGGTATACTACCAATTGTGAAAAATAAAAAGGAAACATTTTTTCACACTGAGAGTTGCTGAAGCATGGAACAAAGTGCCGGCATCAGTTGTTAGTTGTCGGAGCACTGCATCCTTCAAAACTTCCATGCTTCCTGAGATTCGCCAACACTATACCTGATTTTCTCCCCTCCATACATACACAAGCATGTATCTGACTCATACATTACTCTTTACTCTCTTTTACTATTTTACATGTTTCAGTCATTTGACTGCGGCCATGCTGGAGCACCGCCTTTAGTCGAGCAACTCGACCCCGGGACTTATTCTTTGTAAGCCCAGTACTTATTCTATCGGTCTCTTTTGCCGAACCGCTAAGTTACAGGGACGTAAACACACCAGCATCGGTTGTCAAGCAATGCTAGGGAGACAAACACAGACACACAAACACATACACACACATACATATATATATATATACATATGTACGACAGGCTTCTTTCAGTTTCCGTCTACCAAATCCACTCACAAGGCATTGGTTGGCCTGGGGCTATAGCAGAAGACACTTGTCCAAGATGCCATGCAGTGGGACTGAACCCGGAACCATGTGGTTGGTTAGCAAGCTACTTACCACACGGCCACTCCTGCGCCTATATATATATACATATATACGACATGCTTCTTTCAGTTTCCGTCTACCAAATCCACTCACAAGGCATTGGTCGGCCCGGGGCTATAGCTGAAGACACTTGCCCAAGATGCCACACAGTGGGACTGAACCCGGAACCATGTGGTTGGTTAGCAAGCTAGTTACCACACAGCCACTCCTATATATATACGACGGGCTTCTTTCAGTTTCCGTCTACCAAATCCACTCACAAGGCATTGGTCGGCCCGGGGCTATAGCAGAAGACACTTGCCCAAGGTGCCACACAGTGGGACTGAACCCGGAACCATGTGGTCGGTTAGCAAGCTACTTACCACACAGCCACTCCTGAGCACTGTATACAATAATTTCATTATCATTATCATTATTATTATTATTATATATGCACACATACATTCTCTCTCTTTCTTTCTATCTCTTTCTTCAGAATCCGAGACGAACCCAGTTCTGACATCCAGTTCCCAGAATTAGAAGAAAAAGACGACGTCGTGGACACTGAACACTTGCTACACCTAAAGGGTTGGTACCTTGTCCAGTTGCTGTTGTAGTTGCCGTACTAAGTGGTAGCACTTGTGTTGTTGTATCGGTCATCAGCATCCGGTCAATCTGCTTCTGCAGATTCCTGTAACGCCCTGTCGCCATGCACTTCTGGCAGTGCAGCACGAAGCATTACCAAATGCACGCAAAAAACTACGTTTATGTGCATCATTATGCAGAAGTATATATATATATATATATTTCTTTACTGCCCATAAGGGGCTAAACATAGAGGGGACAAACAAAGATAGACATAGGTATTAAGTCGATTACATTGACTCCAGTGCGTAACTGGTACTTAATTTATCAAACCCCGAAAGGATGAAAGGCAAAGTCGACCTCAGCGGAATTTGAACTCAGAACGTAACGACAGACAAAATACCTATTTCTTTATTACCCACAAGGGGCTAAACATAGAGGGGACAAACAAGGACAGACATAGGTATTAAGTCGATTACATCGACCACAGTGCAAAACTGGTACTTTATTTATCGAACCCTGAAAGGATGAAAGGCAAAGTCGACCTCGGCGGAATTTGAACTCAGAATGTAACGACGGACGAAATACGGCTACGCATTTCGCCCGGCGTGCTAACGTTTCTGCCAGCTCGCCGCCTTAAATATATTTATACCAACAAGCAATTGTTTTGTTTATATGTATCCCTCTCTATCAATTTCTCTCACTCTCTCTCTCATTCTGTCTCTCTTTTTATTGCATCTCACAGATCTCACAGCGTATGAAATCACTGTTGAACAAGAACCAGTCACGGGCCTAACCACAGACATAGATTCAAAGATTGCCTCCAACATCAAATCAGAAAATGATGTCAGGTATGTACATTACCTGGAGGTGGTGCTCCAGCATGGTTGTAACTGTGAAATTGATTTGGGTGTGTAGAAGGTGATGCTGTGGCTGTGTTAGGGCAAAATCCCCCGAGGACAAAAATCTCCCCTGGACAAACTTTACACAAAAATATCAACTAATAAATATTAAAAGTGGTTGTATACTGTCAACTTAACGTGACAGTCCCATAAGGGAATTACACCACCGCTATTTAGCCCTAGGAAGCATCGCCGCCTCTTTCGGCCTTGACACATTTCCTGTGTCCTTATATATTTACGAAGGGGAGACAAGCACCCCCAACAGCTAGGCCTGCTGGGGAGGGGGGGTGTTTGTCTCCCCTTCGTAAATATATAAGGACACAGGAAATGTGTCAAGGCCGACAGGAAGCGTCGATGCTTCCTAGGGCTAAACAGCGGTGGTGTAATTCCCTTACTGTCACATTAAGTTGACAGTATACAACCACTCTATCGCTCCACCACCGTACATATCTCAATGAGATATTTAGAAATTTAATATTTCTAATATTAAAAGTTTTTCTTTTAAAAATTTCACCTGAGAATATTTTTATTGTAAAGAAAGAACAATATTCTGGGGTATATTGAGTACCGGGGATTTTGTCCTAGTACCTATATATAAATATATGTAGAAAAATACAAACTGGGACAAGAACGCAAAACATTTAGAAGACGATACAAAAAACACGGACGGGACATTCGAAGCCTTCAATCTTCAGTCAAGAACCGGATCATCCTTGCAATTTCGGCTGATTAATCTTGCGATCGCTCCGACCTGGCTGATCCGGTTCTTGACTGTAGATTGAAGGCTTCGAATGTCCCGTCCGTGTTTTTTGTATCGTCTTCTAAATGTTTTGCGTTCTTGTCCCAGTTCGTATTTTTTTACATATATATATATATAGCGGCGCCCGTACCCTTTTGGTCTTATATATATATATATATATATATATATATACATACTTTATTTAAAAACAGCAGAAATATAACAAAAGCTGTTACTCAGAGTTTCACGTTCCTGTTTGTCGGCCAGTTTTGTTAAAATAGAACAGAAATAGCGATATGATCAAAATATAGCATATTACTCTACCTCTGGTATTTGAGTACTCTTTTTTCCACCTTGTTTCACATTTATGTGCTTACTCTAGTATATATATATATATATATATATTATATATATATATATATAACCATATATGTGCCACATAAAAAGCACCAACTACACTCTCGGAGTGGTTGGTCATAGGAAGGGCATCCAGCTGTAGAAACCTTTCCAGATCAGATTGGTGCCTGGTGCAGCCTCCTGACTTGCCAGTCCTCAGTCAAACTGTCCAACCATGCCAGTATGGAAAACAGACGTTAAACAAAGATAGTGATGTGTACCTATATATATATATATATATATATATATATATTATAGGGTGGCGAATACTCGTTATAAATACCACCACCAGTGGCCTAGCATGTATAAAGAGTCAATAGACAACATATTTGTATTTCAAAATAGAAAATTACCCTTTAACAGGTAATTTTTACATGCTAGAAATAGCAGCCAAACACGGCCAACAACCACAATTTTATAGCAAATTTCGAAGTACATGAAAAATAAAAACCTTTACCTTGTTATATATATATAACTGCTGCTATTTGGCTGCTATTTTTAGCATGTAAAAATTACCTGTTAAAGGGTAATTTTCTATTTTGAAGTACGTACATATATATATTATATATATATATATATATATATATATATATATATATATATATATATATATATATATATATATATATATAGTAAATCCCAAAAAGAAGAACAAACACAAAAAACAACACAGGGACATATGGTACATGTAATGTATTAGCAGACGCTCAGGGAAGGGAAGAAATGTGGTTTAATGTTTCGAGCAAATGCTCTTCTTTGGAAATGGAGGAAAGTCCAATAGAAAGGCAGACGGAGGAAGAAAATCATCAACGATTCACATGTGGTTACATTACACACACAGATATATATATATATACATACATACACACACACACATACACATGTTTACACATATGTTGGTATGTGTGCTTTTCTCCTTATTCCATTTTGTCCCTCCTTTATTTGCAGGCTACCATATTTGGATGTAGAAGACGGAACAGGAAATGGTGGTAACTTGATGACATCAGCAGGGGGAGTACCATCATCGGCAAGTGGAGCCAGTGGAGGTTCAGTGGGGCCTGGCAGCGGGGGGCCTGGAGGAACTGTAGGCGGTGGTGGTGTCGGGTCATCAAACACAAAGGATGGCTGTTCTCAGCCACAATCTGGAGTAACCCCTACTGGAGGGGACTGCCTGTCGGAGGCAAATGGTTCCAACCTCTCCATGTCAGATATTCTTCCACCCCTCATCAACGCCAGATCGAACAAGACCAGGAAACTGTAAGTAGTAGTGACGGTGATGGTGGTAGTATTTTATGGTTGTTTATTGCTCTGCTGGTGGTGCTCGTGTTGTTGTGGTGGTCATGCTGTAATGATTGTTGTTGTGGTGCTAGTGTTTGTTGTTTTAGTGGTGTTGTTTAGTTGGATATGATGGATGTTTGGTGATATGATCTCCTAACATACAACTGGTTTCTCACTGAACATGAGTAGCAACCAAGGTAGAAGATGAGATATTGTTCTCTCTGATAACGAGAATCAGAGGATTGCTTGTTGTAGTTTCACATATATATATAGATGAGGTCACAGAATTGATATTTATGCCTTACGTTATCATATTTTTTGCAGTTAATTTTTAAAATAATGAAAATTTTAATTAAACAAATTTGTCCTTATTAATCTAGTATTTGGAATATGAATCAGTGTGGAAATTTGATGGTTAGTTTTAATTTACATCATTTTAAAATATAGAACTTGGGCAGTTTTTGGTGGGTTGATATTAAAAGCGGTCAAGACAGTATGTAACATTTCTACCGGTGCATCTGAAATGGTCAGAGGTAAAGAAGAAATATTGGTTCGGTCCAAGGAGGGTAGTAGTGTTGTGGATTTTAGGCACCATGTTTGGGAGTAGGGGAATGATCTGGGTTGGGTGCCAGGAATAGTAGAACAGCTGTTCTAGTGATGACAGAGGGCAATGGTGAAGATGTAGCGGCTGAGAAGCTTTGCTAGAGGAAGAGGATGATTGATGCTGCCTTAGAGCTGATGGTTCAGCAGGGGTAAGAAAAAGAAGATTTACCCTATATGTAAATGTGTGTGTCTGGTGTGTATATACATATCTATGTATACTGATATTTATGTGTGTATATATATATGTATGTATGTATGTACCCTATATGTAAATGTGTGTGTCTGGTGTGTATATACATATCTATGTATACTGATATTTATGTGTGTGTATATATATATATATGTATGTATATATATGTATGTATGTATGTATATATATATGTATGTATGTATGTATATATGTATGTATGTATATATATATATATATATATATATATATATAAAGCACCCACTACACTCATGGAATGGTTGGCGTTAGGAAGGGCATCCAGCTGTAGAAACATTGCCAGATCAGACTGGGCCTGGTTCAACCTTCTGGCTTCCCAGACCCCAGTTGAACCATCCAACCCATCCCAGCATGGAAAGCAGACGCTAAACGATGATGATGATGAGATATACAGCACTCAGCCTGTTTGACTGGAGTTAAATGTAATTACTAACATTTTGACCCAGCTCCAGATGAGTCAAAGTTCCTTGGGCACATAGGTCACAGGAGGCTGCCCAAGTCATGCTGAGCTCAGTCAAACTTCTATATATATAAAACTCAACTTGTGTGTCTGTGTGTTTAACTTTTGGATCTACCAAGTTTCATTATTAAGGATGGAAAGTAGTGTGTAGCAAATCTATTTGTATAAAGCTGAAGTTGTCTGTGTGTGGCAGGTTTAGTAGCCTTCAACTAGCACTTATCTCCTCCGAGACCCTGCAGCGCAAGTTGACCAAAATTAAGAGTATGATAGAAGGCGGCTTGCTCTTCATTCTGTAGAAGATAAAATTCAAATCGGACCATGTTAACACCAAAAATTATTTACATCAAAAAGGTGCTTTTTTTTCTATGAAAATCCCTATTTTTTACGATTCTTTGACTGCTGTGTCACCATTTTTCAGTGTATTTCAACGAGAAAAATGTTCACTAAAAGAGAATAACAAGCTACATAATGCAAAATTTATACTTTTCAAAAATTCCAATTCTAAAGGGTGGAAACAAACCCAAGCAACACCGGGTGGGTGTTGGACCCACTAGTATTAAATAAATGTGTATATATGTATGCACACATATATATGAACATATGTTTATGTGTGTGTTTGTATACATATGTAGAAGATACATACACACAAACGTTTGTATCTACATGCATGTATGTGTAGGTGTGTGTTGTAGCTGATGTTGTGGTGTTCAGCATAAATTCATTATTTCTTTACCTGACTTGGTTCATATTTTGATATCGTTGCCGTCCGTCATTGCCTCTTTCTTCTCTTTCGTTCCTGTCTTTCCTTCTTGTGGCCATTCTTCTCCTCCTACTTCTTCCTTTTCTTTTTTTCTTCTTTCATCCTCCTTCCACCTCCCCCTCCTCTTCTCTTTGTTTTTGTTCTTATTTTTGCTATGTTGATGGTGATGGTATCACTGCTATAAATGTCACCTGTGATGATGTTGTTGGTCTTGTTTTATGGTCACTGGTACAATGACAGCGATAATAATGATGATGATAATAATAATAATGATAATAATAAATTTGCTATTACTGCTGTTGATGATGATGATGCTTTGCTGCCATTGTTGTATGCAAGTGCCACTTAGCACCTTGGGATTATTATTATTATTATTGAGTAAGAGAGCAGTGCATGCCATCAAAGTGACACTGGGGTAAAATATACGAAGCCCAGTATACCCATCATGACTACCCGTCTGATAAGGGTACACCAGGCACATGCATCACAACCATATGTTCGCGACATGGTAATCTCATAACAAGACAAACAGCGCACGACCTCGCAGGTGGGGCCCAGCCAGAATTCTCCTCTGGTTGGGTAACCCATCCCACTCAAAAGGTCCCTGACTAAGGGTTGTCCAAGGATGTTGAACGAAACACCCATGCGTCCAGAGGTGAATCATTCAAACCCCAAAGAATCCCTCTCAACACATGGCTATGATGCTCCCACACTACTTCTGCTCGTGATCAGAGATGCACATATCGTCAGCCACTAAGGGACATGCTCAACTGGTTATGGTCAAACAACTGACAAGATTATTATTATTATTACTAAGGTGGTGAGCTGGTAGAATCGTTATTGCACTGGATGAAATGCTAGTGGTTGTTTGCCTATCGCTACGTTCTGAGTTCAAATTCTGCTGAGGTTGATTTTACTTTCCATCCTTTCGGGGCTCAATAAAAATAAGTTCTATTTGAAATCAGGGGTCAAATACAATCATCCGCTCCCCCAAAATTGCTCTCCCTATGGCAAAATTTGAAACCCTTATTATTATTATTATTATTATTATTATTATTATTATTGGTTTCAGACGAGGGAGTAAGTTGATTATGTCGACCCCAGTACTCAACCGGTACTTATTTTGGCAACCCCAAAAGCATGAACGGCAAAGTCGACCTCGTTAGAATTTGAACTTGGATCATAACAATTATTATTATTATTGTTATTATTATTATTATTATTATTATTATTCTGTTAGTGCTGTTGTCATCTCTCCTCGTGGTCGTTTTTTTATATTTTGTTGCTCTAAGTGCCACTTATGATGATGATGATGATGATGTTGTAATCTTCTTCTTGTTGATGATGATGTAGTCTTCTTGTTGTTGCTGATGTTGCTGATGATGATGACTGATAAATTTACTGTCACTAAATGTTGTTTGTGGTTCTCATAAAAAACACCATCCGAGCGTGGCCGTCTGCCAGCCTCGTCTGGCACCTGTGTCGGTGGCACATAAAAAAACACCATCCGAGCGTGGCCGTCTGCCAGCCTCGTCTGGCACCTGTGTCGGTGGCACATAAAAAACACCATCCGAGCGTGGCCGTCTGCCAGCCTCGTCTGGCACCTGTGTCGGTGGCACATAAAATCACCCACTACACTCTCGGAGTGGTTGGCGTTAGGAAGGGCATCCAGCTGTAGAAACACTGCCACATCTGACTGGCCTGGTGCAGCCTTCGGGCTTCCCAGACCCCAGTTGAACCGTCCAACCCATGCTAGCATGGAAAGCGGACGTTAAACGATGATGATGATGATGATGATAATGATGATGATGATGATGGTGGTGGTGGTAGTGTAGTCTTGCCATTTATGTTGCTGCTGCTCCTGATGATGACGGTGATAAATTTGCTCTCATTAAACGTTCCTTGTTGACGATGATGATGATGATGATGATGTTGTCTTGCTGTTGGTGTTAACGATGATGACGATGATGATGTTTTTTTTTGTGATTGTTGTTTCTGATGATGTTGCTTGTGATGATGATATTGATGTTAAGATATATATATATGTATGTGTGTGTATGCATGTATGTATGTATATACATATATATATATATATATATATGCTCTCGTTGCTGTTGGTGATTGTATAGTCTTGTCTGTGATTGCTGTTACTGATGATGATGATGATGGCATAATACATACACACACACACAACTATGCATACACACACACATATGTATGTATGTATATATGTGTGTGTGTGTGTGTGTGTGTATTATATATATATATATATATAAGAAAATTTCGATAGGTGAATGAATTATCCTATGTTTACCGTCAACATGGAAAATTCGATGAACCGATACCAGGGTAGCAAATTCACGTCAGAAACACGGTTGAAGCGACCTGTCCAAGGGCAGAAACTCCGGATTCATGTGCAGAAATTTGTGTGTTATATATGAATAAATAAATAAATGGAGTTGAACGAAGATGTTAACAAAATTCCTTTACTCTCGACATATGTTTCGAAGACAACATGGTTTTATTCCAAAGGAATAAACGATGTAAGATGCAATCTTCTCATCAGGAAAGAAAGGGAGCCTCTCTCAACAACAAGACATTATAACAAGTATGATGACTGCCTAAATAATAAACAGAACGTTATTAAGTATTTATTATTAATACTATTCTTATTATTATAATTGTATGAGGGGTTGGAATTAGCAAGATTAATGCTGGAACACCCGGGTGAAGAGCCTTTATTTAGCATCTTGGTATTGTGAAAAGATATAATTTGTGAAAGATTTCTAGTGTTAGAGAAAGCGATTCAAACTTTGTGGGAATTAATAATAGAATAATATCTAGAATTCTTGGGAAAGTTCCTAGCAACAGCTTCACGGAGCTGCAAGGGAAGGTTCGATTTAATTTGTTTTCCGAAAGGGATTACGAACCAGATACAGTTCTTAGTGACTTTTGAATTGTACGTAGTGTTATTTGTAAAAATAAGGGGAAAAATTTCTGGGTTGGAAATTTGGGGTTAAATAGCGCTTACCTCCCCTGGTCTGTAAAGAATTTATATTATGGACAGCAGTGGTTTTCAACCAGGGTTCCGCAGAAACTTGGGGTTCCGCCAGCACAGTCCAGGGGTTCCGCAAGAAGTTACAAAACTGCTAAAATCGGCAGTCATTTTTAATTCTCCTGTGCAGATATGTGTGCATAAGACTATTAAATTATTGCACAGGGGTTCCTTGAGCCAGTGGAATGTTTCCTTGGGGTTCCGCTCCAGCAAAAAGTTCGAAAAGCACTGGTGTACAGAAATTTGGAGTTAAATAACGCTTACCTCCCCTGGTCCCTAAAGAATTTATATTAAGTATTGGACTGCAATACGTAATATAGGCGCAGGAGTGGCTGTGTGGTAAGTAGCTTGTTTACCAACCACATGGTTCCGGGTTCAGTCCCACTGCGTGGCATCTGGGGCAAGTGTCTTCTACTATAGCCTCGGGCCGACCAAAGCCTTGTGAGTGGATTTGGTAGACGGAAACTGAAAGAAGCCTGTCGTATATATGTATATATATATAGGCGCAGGAGTGGCTGTGTGGTAGTAGCTTGTTTACCAACCACATGGTTCGGGTTCAGTCCCACTGCGTGGCATCTTGGGCAAGTGTCTTCTACTATAGCCTCGGGCCGACCAAGCCTTGTGAGTGGATTTGGTAGACGGAAACTGAAAGAAGCCTGTCGTATATATGTATATATATATAGGCGCAGGAGTGGCTGTGTGGTAAGTAGCTTGTTTACCAACCACATGGTTCCGGGTTCAGTCCCACTGCGTGGCATCTTGGGCAAGTGTCTTCTACTATAGCCTCGGGCCGACCAAAGCCTTGTGAGTGGATTTGGTAGAGGGAAACTGAAAGAAGCCCGTCGTATATATGTATATATATGTGTGTGTGTGTTTATGCGTCTGTGTTTGTCCCCCCTAGCATTACTTGACAACCGATGCTGGTGTGTTTAGATCGACCCCAGTGCGTAACTGGTACTTATTTAATCGACCCCGAAAGGATGAAAGGCAAAGTCGACCTCGGCGGAATTTGAACTCAGAACGTAACGGCAGATGAAATACCTATTTCTTTACTGCCCACAAGGGGCTAAACATAGAGGGGACAAACAAGGACAGACAAACGGATTAAGTCGATTATATCGACCCCAGTGCGTAACTGGTACTTATTTAATCGACCCCGAAAGGATGAAAGGCAAAGTCGACCTCGGCGGAATTTGAACTCAGAACGTAACGGCAGATGAAATACAGCTACGCATTTCGCCCGGCGTGCTACCGTTTCTGCCAGCTCGCCGCCTAGAAATAATCAACAACAAACAAATTTCGTCAATATTTAAAAAAAATTTCTTTATATATTTGTGTATGTGTGTATGCATGTGTTTACATATATATATATATATATATATGTGTGTGTGTGTATATATTTAAGGTGTATAATTGCAGTTGTTGTTGTGGTCATTTATGTTGTTTTTTGTTATATTGATTATTATTATTGTTACTTTTCTTCATTGCCGTTGGTGTTGTTGTTATTGTTCAGCTGCAGGTCAGCTCCGATCAAGCAGACCTCTGTATCACAGGCACTCCAGCCGTGACCACCCTGTCTCTGTAGTTTACAGACTACAGTATATGCATCAGATGTATATATCCGAGGGGGGGGGGATTTGGCTGCTATTTCTAGCAAATTGATTGAGGCTCTTTTGTAGTTTTTGTTGGTATTGCTTTCCATATTGAGGCTGTTGTTGTTGTTGTTGTTGAAGTAATTTTCGTTGTTGTTGTAGATGTTGTCTATTTATTTCATCTTTAAATATGACTTTATGACCAACCTAAGACATTTATATCTTTGTATGTATACATTTCTCTAAATGTGTTTTGTGTGTGTGTGTGTATATATATATATATACACACAAACACACATATATGCGTGTGCATACACACACACACATACTCATTTCTATATTTTCCTAAGTATATATCCATGTTTGTCTCTCATGTGTATGTGTGCCTATCTGTACATATATGTATGTGTGTGTGTGTGTATATTTATATATACACACTCATATATAAGTGTGCATACACATACACACACACACACACTCATTTCCATACTTGTATCCATGCTTATCATGTGTATGTGTGCCTATATATACATATATGTATGTGTGTATATATATCTATATATATATATATATATATATATATATATGTATGTGTGCATTGTATATATGTATGTGTGTATGCATGCTTGTATGTCTGTGTATATATATATATCAAATGAAATAAAAAACACAACACAAAGGATGTTGCGGTACACCTGTTTCGAGCTTTATAAAACAACTTATTCTTACATCAATGTATAATCGACATAACAGATAGTTTAAAGAAGCCCTCATCAGCCGCATGCAATTGCTACACCAAAGACTTGTATCACATTATGAAAGGTCTGAGAAAGAACATTTGGTATTATTTATAATGGTAGGTAAACTGAGTATCACTGAGAAAGTATGTTTGTAAATCTTCATAATCAAATAGGTGTGCAGGGTATTATTGGACTTCGGAAATCCGTCCATACTGTATCATCAGTCAATATAGAGTGAATGTTGAGTAGATTCCAGTGGGTTCATTCCTCTTATTTCCTTCCCCTACAAGAGGAATGAACCCACTGGAATCTACTCAACATTCACTCTATATTGACTGATGATACAATATGGATGGATTTTTGGAGTCCAGTAATACCCTGCACACCTATTTGATTATGAAGATTTACAAACATACTTTCCCAGTGATACTCAGTTTACCTACCATTATAAATAATACCAAATGTTCCTTTACGGACTTTTCATAATGTGATACAGATCTTTGGTGTAGCAATTGCATGCGGCTGATGAGGGCTTCTTTAAACTATCTGTTATGTTGATTATACATTGATGTTAGAATAAGTTGTTTTATAAAGCTTGAAACATATGTACCACAACATCCTTTGCGTCCTGATTTTCATTTATTTCATTTGATACATATATCCTCTCACCTATGCTACTAGCTGGCATATACAGGTGCTTACATTTATCAAGTATTCACCTTGAATTTATATATATATATATATATATATATATATATATATATAATATATATATATATATTATATATATATATATATACACACACACACATAGGCACATATGTGGATAATGTTCAAGGTGTGTATGTATATACACACACATGTATAGATTCACATTTATATACATACACACACATACTCAAGCAGGTGTACACACACACACACTCAAGTACACGAATATACCTATATAGTTATATATGTACGTACACACAAATATACTCGTACATAAACACACACACAATCACACACACACACATTTATGCATATTTCTGTTACATATATTTAGCATCACACACATACACACAGGTATTTTTTATTTCCTTATTTTATTTTTTTAGTTGCTCTATTTCTTTTAATCCTGTCTCCCCCTGCTAGTGTCCATTAGTCTGGATTGTAAGTTGTGTGTGTGTGTGTTTGTGTGTGCGTGTGTGTGTGTGAGAGAGAGAGGGTAACTGGCATTGGATGTATATGACTGCATGTGTGACATTGTGCGATTGAGTTTGTGTAAAGAGAGGTTGTGTGTGATGTGTGTATATTATTGGTTTCTGTGTGTGTGTGTGTAGCTATATACATTGCATGTGTGAATGTGTGTATGTCGCTATATGCATTGCTTGTGTGTGTGTGTGTGTGTGTGTGGTGTGACTGTGAGACTGTGTGTGTGTAGCTATATGCATTGCTTGTGTGTGTGTGTGTGTGTGACTGTGAGACTGTGTGTGTGTAGCTATATGCACTGCTTGTATGTGTGTGTGTGTGTGTAGCTATATGCATTGCTTGTATGTGTGTGTGTGTGTAGCTATATGCATTGCTTGTATGTGTGTGTGTGTGTAGCTATATGCATTGCTTGTATGTGTGTGTGTGTGTAGCTATATGCATTGCTTGTATGTGTGTGTGTGTGTAGCTATATGTATTGCTTGTATGTGTGTGTGTGTGTGTAGCTATATGCACTGCTTGTATGTGTGTGTGTGTGTGTGTGTGTGTGACTGTGTTTTATTAATAACACCAGGCCGAATGTGAAGTAATGGGCAAGAAATTTCAGTTAACCCCATATCTTAAGATTTCGTGTTTTGTAGTACAAAATTAATTACCTTACACTCTTCAGTAGAGACACACCAACGATATATAAGTGAAAGATACATATACATACCAATAAATTTCTGCGTACAGATACTAGTATATATATGCATTTCCCGCATATATGTTCTTCTCCATTACCTTACCTTAGAGAGCAAATTTAGAGTGGCTTGTAAACATTTAACATCTACTTCTAGTGTATAGGCATTTGCATTCCAGCGCCCTTAGTTATAATTATATTTTTATAATTGTATACTTAAAGATTTTAT
>NC_043025.1:7479161-7496661 GCF_006345805.1 Octopus sinensis
TTATTTTCTTCTCACCTCCGCAAACAAACTAAACGACGGTTAAAAAAATATATGTACAATAAAAAAAAAACCTATATAGGCTGAGTTTCCTCGACGACGACGAAGACAACAACAACAACAACAGCAGCGGCACCACCGCCGGCAGCAGCAGTTCGAAGGGACAGGACCATCCCTGGCTGTGGCAGCCCTCAAAGCAGTCGTGTGAGCACCGCCCTTCAGCCAGTGCCACCACAAGTAGTAGTGGTGGTAGTGTTGGCAGCGCTATCACCACGACCACCACCAATAATAATAATAATGGTAATAATAATAATAATAATAACAATGGTAATAATAGTAATAATGGTAATAATAACAATAATAATAATAATAATAATAGTAATAATAATAGTAATAATAATAGTAATAATAATAACAACAGCAGCAATACTAATTTGAATAGCAGTAGAGGTGTCGGTAGTGGTGGTGCTAACAACAATAGCAACAACAGCGGAGGAAGCAGTAGTGGTAATGTTTGCAGCGGGAGTTCACTTGGCAGCAGCGGTGGGCCTGGAGGCAGTGGCAGCGGAGGGGGAGGCGGTGTCGGTGGTGGTGTTGGTGGTGGCGGCAGCGTTGCTGTTAGTGGTGGTGGTGGTATTGGTACTGCTGGCGGCGGTGGTGGTGGCGGTAGCAGCGTCGGTGGTGGTGGTGGTGGCAGCGGTATTGGCAGTGGTGCTGCTGGTGGCAGCGGATCCACTAGCAGCGGTAGCGGTAGTGGTAGCAGCGGAAGTGGCGGGAACCTAGCCCCGCCGTCCATAACCCCTGCAAGGTCATCAAAGAAGGCCAAACTGTAAGTTGACACACCCTGTTCCCCTTGTCCCTTCCTCTCCTTCATTTCTCGTTTACTTCTTCTTTTTCTTCATCCTGTTCCTCTTTCCGTACACCCACTCCCCACCCTCACTGTTCTTGTTTTTTTTCTGTTTAGCTCCATCCCCATCATTTCTCTATTTGTGTCCCCTGATTGCCCTTTTCATCGTCCCTTATATGAAATATCGTAGTTATTCTCTCTCTCACCTTTGCTATCTCATTATTTCTCTATCTTTCTCTTGACTTACCTGTCTCTGAGTCAGTCTCCCTCTCTCTCAGGTAACTCATTTTTTTTATCCGTGTATTTTTCCCTTCCCCTACTACCAACCCCTTCTTCAACTCTCTCTCTCTCTCACACACCTCTTCCTTCTCTTCTAATATGAAATATCTAGTTGTCTGAGAGATGTATACTCTTTGCTCTTTACTCTTTTACTTGTTTCAGTCATTTGACTGCTGCCATGCTGGAGCACCGCCTTTAGTCGAGCAACTCGACCCCGGGACTTATTCTATCGGTCTCTTTTGCCGAACCGCTAAGTAATGGGGATGTAAACACACCAGCAACGGTTGTCAAGCAATGCTAGGTGGACAACACACACACGCATATGTATATATATATATATATATATATATATATATAACGGGAAGCTTTATGAAAATAAACAAAAGACGAAGGCAGGTGGAAAACAAACGAACAATTGTATTAGTATGGCGCTCAGGAAATATAAATAAAACAAGTCTTTAACGTTTCGAGCCTACGCTCTTCAACAGAAAGATACACAGAGAGAGAAAAACACAGAAAGAAGGAGAGAAAAAAAATGCGTGCAGTAGCTAACGAATCAACGTGGCGATCTGATTTCGGCCAGAGGTCAAAGATATATATATACGACGGGCTTCTTTCAGTTTCCGTCTACCAAATCCACTCACAAGGCTTTGGTTGACCCAAGGCTATAGTAGAAGACACTTGCCCAAGGTGCCACGCAGTGGGACTGAACCCGGAACCATGTGGTTGGTAAGCAAGCTACTTACCACACAGCCACTCCTGTGCCTAAGAAACAAACACAAACTGGTTGACCATATTTTGCTGTCTTCCCTCCTCTCTACCGCAAATATTATTTTTCTACACACTCTACAAGTACTTTACTCATCTTTTTACTTATCACACAACAGCCCCCACTCCCCCCTCTCTCTCTCTCTGAGCTGTGATATCCGAAGTCCATGAAGTCTATGTTGATAAATTGGAAAAAAAACAAAACACCATTTGAATTGTCGTGTATAACAAACCAACTGCTGAGCTTTATGTGTGTGTGTGTGTATGTGTAAAATATGTGTAGAGTTGTATGTTTAGCTACCATACGAACAAAACTGTTAGTTTCATGTAAGCCGGTGTTTACCTACACTCATCAGACGTGTCTGCTCAGATCTAAAATTTAATGCTTTTATGCAGCTCATTCTGTTCATTTGAATTGTTGTGTATAACAAACCAACTGTTGAGCTTTATGTGTGTATGTGTAAAATATGTGTATAGTTGTATGTTTAGCTATCATACAAACAAAACAGGTTATGTAACTGTTAGTTTCATGTAAGCTGGTGTTTACCTACACTCATCAGACATGTCTGCTCAGACCTAAAATTTAATGCTTTTATGCAGCTCATTCTGTTCATATGATTCTAATATTGAGGGTTCGTATATTTTGGCTTTTAAACCAGAACCAATTACAAGTGTGAGTATATATCTTGAGTTGTGTGTGTGTTTGTTTTATATGTTATTCTGTGTGTGTGTTTGTTTTATATGTTATTCTGTGTGTGTGTCTGTACATTCATGTGCATCTATCTATGTCTCTGTCTATCTTACCTATCTATCTATCTATCTATCTATCTATCTATCTATCTATCTATCTATCTATCTATCTATCTATCTATCTATCTATCTATCTGTCTGTCTTATCTGTCTATCTTACCTATCTATCTATCTATCTATCTATCTATCTATCTATCTATCTATCTATCTATCTATCTATCTATCTATCTATCTATCTATCTATCTATTTATCTGTCTGTCTGTCTATTTTATCTGTCTATCTGTCTATCTATCTATCTATCTATCTATCTATCTATCTATCTATCTATCTATCTATCTATCTATCTATCTATCTATCTATCTATCTATCTATCTATCTGCCTGTCTGTCTGTCTATCTTACCTATCTATCTATCTTATCTGTCTATCTTATCTGTCTATCTCTATCTATCTACCTGTCTATCTGTCTATCTATCTGTCTATCTATCTCCCTGTCTATCTATCTATCTATCTATCTATCTATCTATCTATCTATCTATCTATCTATCTATCTGTCTTCTCTGTCTATCTGTCTTCTCTGTCTATCTTATCTGTCTGTCTGTCTTCTCTGTCTATCTGTCTGATCTGTCTATCCTGTCTGTCTATCTATCTATCTATCTGTCTTGATGTCTGTCTGTCTGTCCCTCTCAAATGCTCTCTTTATATATGTGTATACTTATCAGTCTATCTACATCTACTTGTTTGTTGTATTACACTTTTATTTTCTTTGATGTGTTTTTTTTTTTAATGTTGTTAGAATGTTGTATTCACCACCAGAAGATTGTGGTTTCAATTCCTGGCTGCTGTAGTGTTAGACAGATGATGTGGTTGTTATGGTTGGATAGTTTTGATTACACTGTGTAACAAAAGTTTAATTTTCATTGTCTTTGGTCAGTAAGAGTTATTTTTTTATTCTCTTCTATCCAGAAATCAAAGGAAATTAATACTATTCCCTTGAAACTTTGCTTTTGTCATCTGGACATCAGTGTTTGGAAACTGAACTAATGGATTCAGTGCTGAGTTGCTGAAGGAGAAATATTATTACAGCAAATATTCTGCTCAATACCACAGATTCGCTTGTCAGTTGCTTAACTGTAAACACTTGAGCATGTCCCTTAGTAGCTGATAATGTGTGCATCTCTGATGACGAGCATCGTAGCCATGTGTTGAGAGAGATTCTTTGGGGTTTGAATAAATGTAAGAAAAGCAAAAATCAAAGGAAGTTACTACTGTTCCCTTGAAACTTTGCTTTTGTGACCTGGACATAAATGTTTTGAAACTGACCTATTTTCCATTACATTTCAGACAGATTCAGTGCTGAGTTGCTGAAGCAGAAATATCGTTATAGCAAATATTCTGCTCAATATCACAGATTTGCTTGTCAGTTGCTTGACCATAACCAGTTGAGCACACCACAGATTTGCTTGTCAGTTGCTTGACCTTAACCAGTTGAGCATGTCCCTCAGTGGATGACAATATGTGCACCTCTGAGCAGGAGTGGTGGTTGAGCACAACAGCCATGTGTTGAGAGGGATTCTTTGGGATTTGTCCCTTGCCTGACCATAACCATTTGAGCATGTCCCTTAGTGGCTGACAATATGTGCATCTCTGATCATGAGCAGGAATACTGGTGGGAGCATCATAGCATTGTGTTGAGAGGGATTCTTTGGGGTTTGAATAAATGTAAGAAAAGCAAAGTTGGAAGGAAATATTAGCCAATTTTCATACTTTCTGGAGGTAAGCAAACAGGAAATAAGAGCTGCTACCCAAGGACAAAAACCATGTTACCCAGTATTATAGGTCTGTGTGGCCCAGTGGTTTTGGGTGTTGCACTCATGGTTGCATGACTGTGGTTTCGAATCCTGGACAGGGCGATGCATTGTATTCCTTAGCAAAACACTACATTGGTAATGATGGCAAGCATTGCTTTTCTAACTGACTTTCCATATCTCGCATGCAGAAGCATGGATTATGCTGGACCGGACACCTTGTTCGGATGAATGCTCGGATGATCCCTAAGCAGATGCTCAGTGCACGGGATGTGTAAGAGCCTTCTGAAGCATTTGCTCTCAAAAGCCTGGATTCTTCACTTCATGCCATCTGTAAGAGTCTGGCCCTTGCACCATTGCTGAAGGATTGACGTCACCAGGATCTTGTACACAAAGACCCGTGCCCTGCGTACGAGATGCATAATAGCCTTCTGATGCACTTGTCCTCAAATACCTGGATACTTCACTTCATGTGAACCATGTGGTTGGGAAGCAAGCTTCTTACCACATAGCCAGGCCTGTACCTATGTGTGTGTGTGTTTCTAAATCTTTGTATATGTATGTTTGAATAAGAATGCATGTGTGTGTGTGTGTTTCGTATTGGAAGTCACTTGACCCTGTTATCTCCCCTACTGTCCCTCTCGCGTCTGACCACTGTCCGAAGTCAGGACACCGTGATAGATCGTTAGCTCCTACACACATTTTTTTCTCTCCTTGTTTCTCTCCTTGTTTTTTTCTGTGTATCTTTCTGTCGAAGAGCATAGGCTCGAAACGTTAAAGACTTTTTCTATTTCTATTCCTGAGCGCCATACTAATACATTTGTTTGTTTGTACTCCACCTGCCTTTGTCTTTTGTTTATTTTCGTAAACTTTCCCGTTATATCATCATCATCATCATCATCATCGTCATTTAACATCCGTTTTCCATGCTAGCATGGGTTGGACGATTTGACTGAGATCTGGCGAACCAGACTCCAATCTGATCTGGCAGAGTTTCTACAGCTGGATGCCCTTCCTAACGCCAACCACTCCTAGAGTGTAGTGGGTGCTTTTACGTGCCACCAGCACGATATATATATATATATATATATATATATATATATATAATATATATATATATATATATATATATTTATTTGTGTGTATGCAAATATCTGTATATCTGAGTGTATGTGTGTTTATATATCATCATCGTCATAATTTAACCTCCGTGTGTTCCATACTGTCATAAGTTGGACCCTATGATAAGCTCTGATGGGCCCAACGACTGCATCGATCTCTACTGTCTGCTATGGTTTAGTTTCTATGGCTGGATGCTCTTCCTAACACCAACCACTTCACAGCATGCACTAGTTACTCTTTTTCGTTTCCCCAGTACTCGTGAGGTTACCATGCAGCTTACAATGCTATGGTCACCTAACGTGAGAGTGAGACTCACTCTCACACACACACACACACACACACATGTAATAGAATAATAATGAAGTCAAACCAAATAGTAATACTTTGAAATCATTTAGTACATACTGTTTTACTTGTTTCAGTCATTTGACTGCGGCCATGCTGGAGCACTGCTTTTAGTCGAGCAAATCGACCCCGGGACTTATTCTTTGTAAGCCCAGTACTTATTCTATCGATCTCTTTAGCCGAACCGCTAAGTGACGGGGACGTAAACACACCAGCATCGGTTGTCAAGCAATACTAGGGGGACAAACACAGACACACAAACTTATACATATATACATATATACGACAGGCTTCTTTCAGTTTCCGTCTACCAAATCCACTCACAAGGCATTGGTCGGCCCGGGGCTATAGCAGAAGACACTTGCCCAAGATGCCACGCAGTGGGACTGAACCCGGAACCATGTGGTTGGTTAGCAAGCTACTTACCACACAGCCACTCCTGCGCCTATGTGTTTCAGGTTTGCATGATATACAGTAGGAAATGCATCCGTTACGTAAACCTTTCCTCGGTTAAAGTATTAAATAAACACGATACATTTTTAGTTTCACATCAGCAGAGAGTTACAAGTGTGTTTCTAGGAACAAGGTTTTCATGTTTTTAAAGTTAGTTTGATAAATAAAGGGAGGTAATGAATGAGGATGCTGTAGTAATAATAATGAAATTATTGTATACAGTGCTCAGGTGCACCACAACTTGTCAGAAAGTGCGTATAAAGTATATGCAGTAGTGTACAAATGTCTGGAAAGCGAACAATGTGTCCTTGGGTTAACCCTTTCACAATGCTCAGCTACCCTAACATTTAACCTTTCTAACTATAAACCCTATTGTCTGTATATTAACCCCTCTTATGACCCCTCAACTTTTCACGTTCTCAACTCTCTTTTCTCATGTTAACCCTTCCAATATCTTGAGTATACTGTTGCATATTTACTGCATATTAACCCTTTCTCACCTCTCAGTTACTGCAGGATATCATCATCATCATCATCATCATCGTTTAGCGTCCGCTTTCCATGCTAGCATGGGTTGGACGGGTCAACTGGGGTCTGTGAAGCTGGAAGGCTTCGTCAGGCCCAGTCAGATCTGGCAGTGTTTCTACGGCTGGATGCCCTTCCTAACGCCAACCACTCCGCGAGTGTAGTGGGTGTTTTTTACGTGCCACCTGCACAGGTGCCAGACAGAGCTGGCGAACGGCCACGAACGGATGGTGCTTTTACGTGTCACCGGCACGGGGCCAGGCGATGCTGGCAACGGACACGAACGGATGGTGCTTTTACATGCCACCGACACGGGGCCAGACAGAGCTGGCAAACGGCCACGAACGGACGGTGCTTTTACGTGTCACTGGCACGGGGGCCAGCCGAGGCTGGCAACGGATGCGAACGGATGGTGCTTTTACGTGCCACCGACACGGTTGCCAGACAGAGCTGGCAAACGGCCACAAGTGGACGGTGCTTTTACGTGTCACCGGCACGGGGGCCAGCCGAGGCTGGCAACGGACACGAACGGATGGTGCTTTTACGTGCCACCGACACGGGCTAGACAAAGCTGGCAAACGGCCACGAACGGATGGTGCTTTTACGTGCCACCGACACGGGGCTAGACAAAGCTGGCAAACGGCCACGAACAGACGGTGCTTTTACGTGTCACCGGCACGGGGCCAGGCGAGGCTGGCAACGAACACGAACGGATGGTGCTTTTACGTGCCACCAACACGGGGGCCAGACAGAGCTGGCAAACGGCCACGAGCGAATGGTGCTTTTACGTATCACCGGCACGGGTGCCAGACGAGGCTGACAGCGGACACGAACGGATGGGTCACTTAACCCCTGCATTCTGATATATGATTTGATTTTGATTGTTCTCACTGGTTTTGCCGGGTCTTCTCACGTACAGCATACTTCCATAGGTCTTGGTCTCTGGTCATTTCCTTGGTGAGACCTAGAGTTCGAAGGTCGTGCTTCACCACCTCGACCCAGGTTTTCCTGGGTCTACCTCTTCCACAGGTCCCCTCAACTGCCAGGGTGTGGCACTTTTTCACACACCTATAACTTTTCTAAACTCTAAACCCTGTTTTCTCTATATTCACTAACCCATTTCACAGCCATCAGCCCCTACCACTTAAAGCCTTTCTAACTAAAAACCCTGTTGTCTATGTTAACCCTTTCATAGTACTCAATTACTGTAACACTTAACATGGCTAATATTACACATAAACTCTGTGTTTGTGCTAACCTGCTCGCATCTTTCAGCTTTCTAACTATAAACCCTATTTTCTGTGGGTTAACCCTTTTGCAGTTCTCAGCTGTCTACTCTGTATAACATTCCTGACTATTTTCAATTAGTTAACCCTGTATATTATGATCAGTATATTAACCTTTTCCCATCCCTCAACTTATTCCGTGTAACTTTTCTATCCCTAAGCTTACCAAATATAACTTTTCTATCTATAAACCCTGATTTCTTTTGTTAACCCTTTCACAAGCTCAGCTATAAGCAGTACAGCCAGTGTTTTTGCTTATCAACCCAATCTCATCTCTCATGTAACCCTTCTTAACTGTAACCCTGCTTTTCTCACTGTTTACCCATTTCAGAGCTCTCAACTCCTAACATATGCACCCTTTTTAATTAAAGACCCTGAGTTAACCCTTTAACATCACTGAGCTACTGTAACATGTAGCATAGCTAATATTACTTGTAAACTCTGTTTGTTTGCTATGTGTTAACCCTCTGCCAGCCTTTAGCTTTCTAGCTATAAACCCTGTTGTCTGTATATTAATTCTTTCACATCTCTCAGCTAACCCATGTGGCTTTTCTATCACTAAACCTCACCAAATATTACTTTCCTATCTATAAACCCTGTTTGTTTTCTGTGTTAACCCTCTGACAGTCTCCAGCTTTCTAACTATTGGCCCTATTTCTTGTGGGTTAACCATAGCATAGCTAATATTACTTGTAAACCCTGTTTGTTTGCTACGTGTTAACCCTCTGCCAGCCTTTAGCCTTTCTAGCTATAAACCCTGTTTTCTGTGTGTTAACCCTTTTAAACCCCTCAGCTGTCTACTGTATATAACCTTTCTCCTGATTTTCAGTTAGTTAACCCTGTAACCCTTTCACATCTCTCAGCTAAACCATGTGGCTTTTCTATCACTAAACCTCACCAAATATTACCATCTTATCTATAAACCCTGTTTGTTTTCTGTATTAACCCTCTGACAGTCTCCAGCTTTCTAACTATTGACCCTATTTTTTGTGGGTTAACCATTTCACTTTTTGCTGCTTCCTTTACCTGCATTTTGTTTAATTGGTAAACCTATCCTTAATTCATTAAACCTCGTTTCTCATTTTCTTGTCCCTTCTCTTATTTTTGTTTTTAATTTGAAATACAAGATCAGTAAATCTGAAATTTGTTTTATAAAAGAAAATTAATAATGGGAGAGGCAGAGATATTGATAAAATTGTTATTTGAAGTTGTACCAGAATTATATTTTAAAGAAATATCAAATAAAAATTATTATCATTAAGTAAAATTTTAAAAAGTTTTCATAATTTTATTAATCAAACGAAAAACTTAAGTTTAATTTTTAAAAGGTGTTTCAATTTTTTTCTTATATTATTAAGCATTATTAAGACTGTATTTAATCAGCTTGTTACCATATTTCTGTTGAAATACGCTACTGTTGTTTAAATTATTTTTCAAAATGGTGAAGAATTTAACCCTTTCGTTACTGTATTTATTTTGAGATGCTCTGCGTTTCTTTCAATTACTTTAAATATAACAAAGAATTTAGTAAAATAACTTAGTTATCATTCAGCTAGTGTTAGTAACTTAAATTGTGACTAAGGCTTGGTGGAAGATTTTAATTCAAAACTTAAGAAAACAAGACATTTGTACTACAGAATCAGAGCTGGTTTCAGCCGGGTTGTTAACGAAAGGGCTAAATAAAATAACTTGGTCATTATTAAGCTGGTGTATGGAGCACAAACTAACATGAAATTTTTATGGAAGGTTTTAATGTAGATCAATTTAAATCTTTTAGTTGCTCTGTGTTTCTTTCAATTACTTTAAATATAATAAAGAATTTAGTAAAATAACTTAGTTATCATTCAGCTAGTGTTAGGAACTTAAATTGTGACTAAGGTTTGGTGGACGATTTTAATTCAAAACTTACGAAAACAAGACATTTGTACTACAGAACCAGGGGTGGTTTCAGCCAGGTTGGTAATGAAAGGGTTAAGGCAGTGAGCTGGTAGAATTGCTAGCACAACGGGTGAAATGCTTAGCAGTATTTCATCTGTTTTTACATTCTGAGTTCAAATTCCACAGAGGTCGACTTTACTTTTCATCTTTTGAGGGCTAATGAAATAAGTACCAGTCAATTGCTGGGGGTCGATGTAATCGACTAGTCGCCTCCCACCAAATTTCAGGCTTTGTGCCTATAGCAGAAAGGATTATTAAGCTGGGTTTTGGAACATAAAAGAAACTTTGATGGAAGATTTAAATTTAGATCACTTTAACCCTTTAGATACCATATTTCTATTGAAATTATTCTGCCTTTGTCTTAATTAATTTTGAAGATAATGAAGAATTTAATATTAGTACCTTAGATGTTATTAAAATGGTCTTTAAAAATACCCAAGAATAATTCTATTTAAACATTATTTAGAACCGATAACACCACACAAAAGCAATATTTGACCATTATTGTAACATTAAGCACCAATTTAAGCTTTATAATCTGGGATTTATTTGGAATTTCTCTGATTATTTTTAAGAATAGCAACATTATTTGAACAAATATATAATTGTCTTTTCCTTTTTTCTTAATCTTTTTTTTTTTTTTTTGGTTCTCTATTTTCGTTTTGGGTTGTTCCTTGAAAGGTCCAATTACATGGACAATGAAGAGACTGTGAATCTTCCCCGAGAGTCCAAGAGACAGAAATTGCATGATGATTCCATAGCAGACAGTTCTGCATCGACTCCACCTCCACCACCTCTGATTCCAATGAGAACTCCAAAGAGCAAAAAGGCGTAAGGAAATTTTGCAATTTCTTGGGGGTTTTTTGGGGTTTTTTTCTCTTTTTTTCTTGCAAAGGTGGCATGTGCCGGCAGAATCGTTAGCATGGCACCTTTCATCACCATCATCATCATCATCATCATCATCATCATCATCATCATTTAACGTCTGTTTTCTGCGCTAGCACGGGTTGGACAGTTCGACTGGGGTCTGGGAAGTCAGGGCTGCACCAGGCTCCAGTCTGATCTGGCAGTGTTTCTACAGCTGGATGCCCTTCCTAACGCCAACCACTCTGCGAGTGTAGTGGGTGCTTTTTACGTGCCACCTGCACAGGTGCCAGGGGGGTCTGGCATCGGCCACGATCGGTTGGTGCTTTTAACGTGCCACCGGCACAGAAGCCAGTCGAGGCGGCGCTGGCATCGGCCACGTTCGGATGGTGCTTTTTATGTGCCACCGGCACAGAAGCCAGTCGAGGCGGCGCTGTCATCGGCCACGTTCGGATGGTGCTTTTTATGTGCCACCGGCACAGAAGCCAGTCGAGGCGGCGCTGGCATCGGCCACGTTCGGATGGTGCTTTTTATGTGCCACCGGCACAGAAGCCAGTCGAGGCGGCGCTGGCATCGGCCACGTTCGGATGGTGCTTTTTATGTGCCACTGGCACAGAAGCCAGTCGAGGCGGCGCTGGCATCGGCCACGTTCGGATGGTGCTTTTTATGTGCCATCAACACAGGTATCACAACTACTATTTCCATTGATATTTGTTTCGATGTTATACAAAATTTGAAATCAGTTATCATTATTACCTCCGCCTTAACGAAGGTAGAGGTACTGTTTTCAGTTATGTTTGTTTGTCCGTGGATGGCTGCACCAGGCTCCAGTCTGATCTGGTAGAGTTTCTACAGCTGGATGCTCTTCCTAATGCCAACCACTCCGAGAGTGTAGTGGGTGCTTTTACGTGCCACCAGCACGAGGGCCAGTCAGACAGTACTGGCAACGGCCATGCTTAAGTAATGTTTTATATATATATATGTATATAATAATAATAATAATAATAATAATAAACATTGTGTACAGTGCTCAGGTGCACTACAACTCATCGAAAGTGTATATATAATCAGGTGTAGTTTCGACAGATTTCGGAAAGCATGAGGGTCTTAAAGGATGCAGTGTCATGGCAGTCAACAACTGACGCAGGCAGTTTATTCCATGCTTCAGCAACTCTGAGCGTGAAAAAATGTTTCCAAAAGTCATGGGAGCTGTGTTGTTTTCTGACTTTGTAGGCATGTCCACGTGTGTTGGACACATGGAGATCAAAAAGGTGTTCAGTGTTGTTGTTGGTGAGGTGGTTGATAACCTTGTGGGTGTTTACCAAGTCCGTCGCCAGACACCGGAGCTTCAGTGAATCCATGCCCAGGGAAACAAGGCGCTCAGAATATGGTAGGTGTCTGATGGAGGGTATGCGTTTGGTTGCACGTCTCTGGACAGATTCCAGGAGGTCAATGTTCTGAGCAAGATAGGGGTTCCAAACTGATGATGCGAATTCCAAGTGTGGTCGTACCATAGCTGTATACAGTTTTAAATAGATGGCTGGAGAGCGGCTAACAAAAGTCTTGCTGAGTGATGCCAAGACACCCTCGGCCTTCTTGACAATTTTAGAGATATGCTTTGTCCAACGCAAATCACTGCTGACAGTGATGCCTAGGTCACGCTCGGAAGAGGATTTCTTGATATCAGTGTTGTGGAGGGAGTATGTGGACGCAGGGTTTTTTCTCATCATCATCGTTTAGCGTCCGCTTTCCATGCTAGCATGGGTTGGATGGTTCAACTGGGGTCTGGCAAGCCAGAAGGGTGCGCCAGGCCCAGTCTGATCTGGCAGTGTTTCTACGGTTGGATACCCTTCCTAACGCCAACCACTCCATGAGTGTAGTGGGTGCTTTTTACGTGCCACCAGCACGGAGGCCAGTTGGGGCGGCGCTGGCAACGGCCACGTTCGGATGGTTCTCTTACGTGCCACCAGCACTGGTATCACAGCTACAATTTCCATTGATGTTGATCGATTTCGATATATATATGGGATTGATGCAGTTGACATACCCCTGCACCCAAAAATTGCTGGCCTTGTGCCAAAATTATTATTATTATTATTATTAATATTATTTTTATTATTATTATTATTACAATTATAATTGTTATTGTTATTCATCATCATCATCATCATCGTTTAGCGTCCGCTTTCCATGCTAGCATGGGTTGGACGGTTCGACCGGGGATCTGGGAAGCCAGAAGGCTGCACCAGGCTCCAGTCTTATCTGGCAATGTTTCTACAGCTGGATGCCCTTCCTAACGCCAACCACTCCGTGAGTGTTGTAGTGGGTGCTTTTTACGTGCCACCCGCACAGGTGCCACGTGAGGCTGGCAACGGCCATGGTCGGATTGGTGCAATTTACGTGCCACCGGCACGGAAGCCAGTCGAGGCGGCACTGACATCGGCCACGAGTCGGATAGTGCTTTTTATTTACCACCAGTCCAGAGGTCCTGGCATCTACCGGTGCCAGTCATAGGATTGGTTCAATTCGATTTCGATTTCACTTGCCCCAACATGTCTTCGCAAGCAAAGGGGGTTGGCACGGGTGCCTGTTGTCGGATGAGGTTCTATATCGACTACGCTTGCCTCAACAGGATATTGTGTCCAAGGGAGGAAAGGCATGCATAAGTGGGCTGGGCTCACTTGTCCTGCCTGGTCTTCTCACGTACAGCATATTTCCAAAGGTCTCGGTCGCTGGTCATTTCCTCAGTGAGGCCTAAAGTTCGAATGTCGTGCTTCACCACCTCGTATCAGGTTTTCCTGGGTCTACCTCTTCCACGGGTTCCCTCAACTGCTAGGGATTGGCACTTTCTCACACACCTATCTTCATCCATTCTCACCACATGACCATACCAGCGCAATGGTCTTTCTTGCACACCACATCTGATGCTTCTTAGGTACAACATTTCTCTCAAGGTACTAACGCTCTTATTATTATTATTATTATTATTATTATTATTATTATTATTATATTATTATTATTATTATTATTATTATTATTATTATTATTATTATTATTACAATTATAATTGTTATTGTCATTATTATTATTATTAATTTTATTATTATTATTATTGTTACAGTTATAATTGTTATTATTATTATTATTATCATTATTATTATTACAATTATTATTATTATCATTATTCTTTCAGAAAATCCAAGTCTGGTCAATCATTCTCTCGACAGTCTGCTGCTGCAGCTAAAAAATCCGACAAGTGAATCCCAAAAGATCCCAGGTTGATAACGGAACGAATGAGCCGACGAATTAACAAGGGATCATCCCTAAGACAATGCCATCCAGATATCGGATTGCAAAGGAGTAGGGAAATTAGGGATCTCCTGTGAAAGATTTGGTGTGAAGTCCTGTTGTGAAGACAGTGAACAAAAGAAAGAAAGAAAGAAAGGGGAGTGGATCGGACAACCACAAGGTATCATTGAAGAAGAAATAAAGAAGGATTTTAGTGAATGGAGAATGAATGAGCATTCCGCTTGGAGAATGACTGAAACCATTCTGTGTCCATATATGGTGTTTTGGAAATAAAAGTATATTTGTTGTTGCTGTTGGTGTTGTTGTTGTTACTTGTGAATTGTTGTTGTGGGGGGGGGGAGTTTTTTTAACTTTTTGCCAGCGCCGCCTTGGTTGGCAGCCGTGCCGGTGGCACGTTAAAAGCTCCAACCGATCGTGGACGATGCCGGACCCCCTGGCACCTGTGCCGGTGGCACATAAAAAGCACCATCCGAACGTGGCCGATGCCAGCGCCGCCTTGGCTGGCTTCCATGCCGGTGGCACGTTAAAAGCTCCAACCGATCGTGGACGATGCCGGCTCCCCCTGGCACCTGTGCCGGTGGCACGTAAAAAGCACCCACTACACTCGCGGAGTGGTTGGCGTTAGGAAGGGCATCCAGCTGTAGAAATTCTGCTAGATCAGACTGGAGCCTAGTGCAGCCCCAGGCTTCCCAGACCCCGGTCGAACCGTCCAACTCGTGCTAGCACGGAAAACGGACGTTAAACGATGATGATGATGATGATGTAGAAGGGTCAGGGGTGAGACAGATGGAATGAGTTGATGCAGTTGGACGTTGACGGTTTGGTACAGCCGACTGGACGGTCAACCTGTTTTAGGTATTTGAAGGAAACACACATACACGGACACATGTACGCATGCGTTTGCAGAAATATACCCATAGGCGCAGGAGTGGCTGTGTGGTAAGTAGCTTGCTTACCAACCACATGGTTCCGGGTTCAGTCCCACTGCGTGGCATCTTGGGCAAGTGTTTTCTGCTATAGCCCCGGGCCGACCAAAGCCTTGTGAGTGGATTTGGTAGACGGAAACTGAAAGAAGCCCGTCATATATATGTATATCCACTCACAAGGCTTTGGTCGGCCCAAGGCTATAGTAGAAGACACTTGCCCAAGGTGCCACGCAGTGGGACTGAACCCGGAACCATGTGGCTGGTAAATAAACTACTTACCACACAGCCACTCCTGCGCCTATCTGGCCAAATTATTAGCATTTAAATGCTAAGGGGTCAAACACTTGTCTCTCTCAAGCAGAAAGAATTAGGGAGTCTGTTTATAAGTTCTGGTGTGAAACCCTGCAGAAGGCAGCGAATAAAGGATCGGTTAGTGAATCATGGGGGAAAATAAAAAAAGAAAACATAAAAAAACGAGGGGTGTATATTCTGGGTGTGCGTTACACACCCATCGAAAAGGGCAGATTCATTATAAATATTAACCTTACTCATTAATTTGTAGAGGCGCAATGGCCCAGTGGTTAGGGCAGTGGACTCGCGCTCGTAGGATTGCGGTTTCAAAACCGGGCATTGCGAGTGTTTATTGAGCGGAAACACCCAAAAGCTCCACGAGGCTCTGGCAGGGGGTGGTGGTGAACCCTGCTGTACTCTTTCACCACAACTTTCTCTCACTCTTTCTTTCTGTTTCTGTTGTACCAATATTTCAAAGGGGCCAGCCTTGTCATTAACTAACCCTAACCCTAAAATAGATTGAAATGCAATAGATCGATATTAGGGCCATAATTATGGGTGACATTTTCATTTGACACCGCTAGAAAAAAATCCCATTTTCTGTAGCGGTGTCGTATGAAATTGTCACCCATAATTATGGCCCTAGTATTGATCTATTGCATTTCAATCTATTTTAGATTTAGGGTTAGGGGTTGGGGAAAGGTATCTTTTTTTCTTCACAAATGTAAATAAACCTAATCTGTTTCTTAAACGAGGGACATATTCATACAGCACGGAATGTTTTCACCCCAAATGGAGGTCAGCGATTGGTTAAAATTGCCGAAATGCTTGAAATTTCAGACGAAATATCTTACAAACTAGAATTTTCTCAAGAAAGCCAAAATGTTTTATTTTGACACATTCTACCAGTATACGAAGTTTAAAAGTGTTTAGTTAACTAGAAATTGTGTTGACATGTGCCGCTCAAAAGGAAAAGATCCTCTATCTTATCTATCTATCTATCTACCATTGTGTGTTTGTCGTCACCCATCGCTTGACAGCCAGTGTTGGTTTGTTCACGTCCCCTTTACATTGTGGTTCGTCAAAAGAGACCGATAGAAGCGGTACCATCTTTAAAAAAAAAACAGACAGCAGTGGGATTGACTTGTTCAACTTATACCTTCAATATGGTGCTCCAGCATAGCCGCAGTCTAATGACTGAAACAAGTAAATGATAAAAAAGATATCGGCCCTATCACCTCTCGTCTCGGGTTAAGTAACACTTGTTCAACGATCTCTCTCTCTCTCTCTCTCATTCCCTTACTTTTTCTCTATTGCTCTTTAGTTCCTCCCCTTCCACGTATATCTCTTACTCTTTCACTATTCCTCAATCCCATCCTCTTTCCCTTCCCCTATTTTCTCCCACTCTCTCGTATTCAATTTATCTTTTCTTACTCTGCATCTCTCTTACTCTTTCACTATTTCTAAACTCCTCCCACTCTACCTTTTAATTCATTTTCTCCTCTTCCCTCTACTCTCTTTAACCATCTCCCTTTCTCTCTTTCCCTTTTTTCTACCTTCGCTTCTCCTCGCTTTCCCCTTTTGCACCTCTCTCGCTTTTCTTTCCTTCGTCTATTCCTCACCTGTGGTAGCCAGCCAGCCAGCCAGCCGACCAAACAACCAACCACACAAATATGTACTCTCACCACTACCACAAAAAACTAAGCAACCAACGAGGAAGTCCTGTAACTGGTCTCTCAATCTGCTAGAAATAGCAATCAAATTTCCATCAAACGATACCATACGCTGTGAAAAATGATCGAAATTTTGACAGTACGGTCCTTTATAACTATTTCTAAAGCAAGACGGGACGGTCATGGTCGGAACACCTTCCCGTTCAGAGTTAGCCTAGGTTAAACAAGCATAGTAAGTAACCATAGCCAAAACAAAGCCATTAACGAACACTCTTCTATATTAAATACGGAAATAAATGGAGGAGACACATTGGATAATG
>NC_043025.1:7506661-7519161 GCF_006345805.1 Octopus sinensis
TGTTTAGTCCTGAGACAGCCTTGAAGAAGCAGACCTATCATTGAGGTTGTTCCAGCCATGACCATCTTGTTGGTTTTGTATACCTAAGACTACCTTCTTCATTGTGTCCTTCGTTTTTTGTTTTTATAAATCTGACCCGTGATTTAATAGAGATCTGGCTGTCATTTCCAGCATGCTGGTCAACTCGTGTCTTTCTTTCATAGTCATCATCGCCTTTGAGAGAAAGGCGTCAACGCTGCAGCTTCCACTCTCTTTCATAATGGATAGAGGCACAAAATATTTTCCCTCATTTTGTTAGAAATAACAGCTAAATCTTCCATAAATCACAACAACCATCTTAACGAGACGGTGAGCTGGCAGAGAGTTTAAAGTACCAGTAAGTACATCACAACAGCTGATGTACTTGCGCGTACAAATGCACGTTCCCACGGCTTTATCGATCGCATTCTCACCTGGAATCGATTTTTGTAATTTTTTCAAGACTTATACACACCCTGATACTGCTGGTATCTACATATCAAATTTGAGCGCAATCGGATGGAGGATGCCAGAGGTCCTAGAAGACTCACAGACAGACGGAATGGATTTTATATTATATATGTGTATATCATCATCATCATCATCATTTAACGTCCGCTTTCCATGCTAGCATGGGTTGGACGGTTCAACTGGGGTCTGGGGAGCCCGAAGGCTGCACCAGGCCAGTCAGATCTGGCAGTGTTTCTACAGCTGGATGCCCTTCCTAACGCCAACCACTCCGAGAGTGTAGTGGGTGATTTTATGTGCCACCGACACAGGTGCCAGACGAGGCTGGCGAACGGCCACGCTCGGATGGTGTTTTTATGTGCCACCGACACGGGTGCCAGACGAAGCTGGCGAACGGCCACGCTCGGATGGTGTTTTATGTGCCACCGACATGGGTGCCAGACAAGGCTAGCAGACGACCACGCTCGGATGGTGTTTTATGTGCCACCGACACAGGTGCCAGACGAGGCTGGCGTTTGTCCCCAACCACTGCTTGGCAGCTGGTATGGGTCTTTTGTCAGATATTTTGGTAAAATGTCTTCAGTATTAATGCCCTTACCGTGTTCCCATGAACAGCATTTGTATACATATGTGTGTATATACATATATATATATATGTTGTTGTTCGAGCCATAAGGGCCAATTTCCCAGTTTCCTTGGTGTATAGGTTCCCCACCTGGATGGGACACCGGTCCGTCATAGGCGAGCTGCAAGATGCAGGAGGAAAGAGTGAGAGAAAGTTGTGGCAAAACAGTCAGCAGAAGTTCACCACTACCTCTTGCCAGAGCCACATGCAGCTTAGGTGTTTCACTCATAATCACACACATTGCTCAGTCTGAGATTTGAACCTGCAATCCCTCAACCGCAAGTCCACTGCTATAACCGCTAGACCATGTGCCTACACATGTATGTATGTATATACTCTCTTTTACTTGTTTCAGTAATTTACTGCGGCCATGCTGGAGCACCGCCTTATTAGTCGAGCGAAACGACCCCAGGACTTATTCTTTGTCAGCCCAGTACTTATTCTATCGGTCTCTTCTGCTGAACCACTAAGTGACGGGGACGTAAACACACCAGCATCGGTTGTCAAGCAATGCTAGGGGGACAAACACAGACACACAAACACACACACGCATATATATATGTATATATACATATATATATATGTATTTATATACATATATATATATATATATATATATATATAATATATATATATAACGTATATAATATATATATATATATGTATATATACTATTATATATCTTATAATATATATATATATATATATATATTATATATATATATATATATACACATAATATGACAGGGTCTTCTTTCAGTTTCCATCTACCAAATCCACTCACAGCCTTTGGTCGGGCCGGGGCTATAGTAGAAGACACTTGCCCAAGATGCCACGCAGTGGGACTGAACCCGGAACCATGTTTGGTTAGCAAGCTACTTACCACACAGCCACTCCTGCTATATATATATATATATATATGCGTGTGTGTGTTTGTGTGTCTGTGTTTGTCCCCCTATATATATATATATGTGAAATTTATAATTTTTTGCATATTCTTTTGATGTGTACCTTACCTGTCATCTTTGATGCTTTAGGGCAGTGGTTTTCAACCAGGGTTCCGCCAGCACAGTCCAGGGGTTCTGCAAGAAGTTACAAAACTGCTAAAATCGGCAGTAATTTTTAAGTCTCCTGTGCAGATATGTGTGCATAATACTATTAAATTATTACACAGGGGTTCCTCGAGCCAGTGGAATGTTTCCTTGGGGTTCCGCTCCAGCAAAAAGTTTGAAAAGCACTGCTTTAGGGTTTGATGGAATTGTCAATCAAATACTGGGTTTGATATATTAACCCCCACCTGCCTCTCTCACTTGGATGACATTGTTGCTATGGTCCTTTATGTTCTGTGTTCAAATTCTACCGAAATCTGCTTTGCCTTTCATTGTTCGCAGGGTAAACAAAAACAAACAAACCGGTAAGGTACCAGTGACTACAAGTACCTCTTAAAGTAACCAAGTAGCAGACAACCAGAACAATGGTGGAACCCATGGAATCTGATTATGGCCCCTACTACAAAAATCTGACAATTAGGGAGTCAAACTGAGTGGAACACAAGAGACTAAATTATTTCCTCTTTTCAGGAATCAAAGGCATTAGGGGAATTGTGATGGAAGACCCCTGTGACCCTTCCAAACATTGATAACAATTGTATATCTGGAATAGGGATCAGCAAACTTACATTTCAATGACCCTTTCATGAATTGTTGATAACTTACTGACCTGCATCGTGTTAATTTCTACAGCGTAATTAAAAAGGATAATTAATAAGAAAATATCTCGATTTAAAAGCGATAATAGGTACATATGTGGCTGTGTGGTTAAGAAGCTTGCTTCCCAATTATGTAATCGTGAGTTCAGTCCCACTGTACAGCACCTTGACCAAGAGTATTCTGCTCCATAGCACTGGGCTGACCATAGCCTTGTGAGTGGGTTTTGATAGATGGAAACTGATAAAAACCTGCCGCGTCCTTTCTCTCCCTCCCCCTCATACACACAGACGAGTGTGTACCCTTATGCTGACATGTCATGATTGCAGTCAAGTGTCACTCACATCATCATCATCATTGTTCGACCGTGGTCAAGACAATGAAATTTACCATGCTACGCCAGACTTCACGGTCCATCATAGCATTACGGAGGTCCTGTTGCTGGATGCCTGTATCCCTGGAGATTACATCAGGGTAGGAGAGTGTGCGCCCCCTGGTATCGCGAGTAGATGGCTTCCAGAGGAGAAGAGTAGAAATTACCTCGTTTTCAGCTCTACAACAATGTCCAGCAAACTGGACTCTCCTACCTTTCACAAGAGATGACACAGGTGGTAGTTTCCCATATATTTGCATTTTGGTTGGATGACGCTTCCACGAGAGATTTTGAGCTCTCATAAGGAGGCGAGTGTAGGTTCCATCCAACTGCCTCTCAAGCTTCTTTGATAACGTCCAGGTTTCTGAGCCATATAATAGAATTGGTTTGACTGGCTTTGAAGATTTCAAGTTTGAAGTCTCTACTTAGATTTGATGACCAGATCTTATGCATGTTGCTCACAAGAGTGACCTGGAGATGTAATAGACCAGTGTTTCTCAACAAGGGTTCTCTGGAACCTTAGGGTTCCACAAAAGCACAAAGGTTCCTAGCAGTTCCGAAAGAGTGAGATAAGCTTATGCTAATTTCATAATCGTATTATTACTATACATGCACAATATATTATTGGTTATTGTAATATTGACATCATCCTATCTATTTATTGTTATCAAAAGAAATATAACAACCATATATATACGATTCGTAGTTTTGTCGTAGGGTTTTGCCATATGTGAATTACAAATATTATTGTCTGTGGAGACATATTTTTGTAGTAAAAAGAAATAGTAGTCTTTTGGCTGCTATTTCTAAAATTTTCGGTATGTGGTTTAAGCAACTTGTTGCAAAAAACCCTTATTATTATAATTTTATAGGTTGATGTTGTTGACTTAATCCGTTTGTCTGTCCTTGTTTGACCTCTCTGTGTTTAGCCCCTTGTGGGTAGTAAAGAAGTAGGAAATATATATAAATTTTTGCAGATCAGGTATGGCAGTGTGGTAAGAAGCTTGCTTCCAACTATGTGATTCTAGGTTTTGAGCTGTCATCAATGGTTCGGTAACAATGCTTTTCCCTAGACAGGCGGGTTGGCTTTATGCAAATCCATTTTTACCTACTCTTTTACTCTTTTACTTGTTTCAGTCATTTGACTGCAGCCATGCAGGAGCACAGCCTTTTTAGTCGAGCAAATCGACCCTGGGACTTATTCTTTGTAAGCCCAGTACTTATTCTATCGGTCTCTTTTTTGCAGAAACCGCTAAGTTACAGGGACGTAAACACACCAGCATCGGTTGTCAAGCAATGCTTGGGGGACAAACACAGACGCACAAACATATACACACACACACACACACACACATATATATATATATACACATGTATACGACAGGCTTCTTTCAGTTTCCGTCTACCAAATCCACTCACAAGGCATTGGTCGGCCCGGGGCTATAGCAGAAGACACTTGCCCAAGATGCCACGCAGTGGGACTGAACCCGGAACCATGTGGTTGGTTAGCAAGCTACTTACCAAACAGCCACTCCTGCCTGGCAAGTTGCCTTCTATATTAGTCTGGTGTCTAACCTTTGGTCTGTTCTGCTTGGGAAGCTCTACAATAGTTATCCTCTACCATTTTCTGTCCGTAGATCCTCTTGACTATTGTTTACTCAGGTGGAACCTCATAGCCATATGATGTTAAAAAAAAAAAGACATCTGCTTTGGGTACATATACAGGATCCAAGAATGGCTGTGTGGTGAGAAGCTTGCTTACCAACCACATGGTTCCATTTCAGTCCCAGTTGCACCTTGGGCAAGTGTTTTCTACTATAGCGTCAAGCCAACTAAAGCCTTGTGAGTTGATTTGGTAGACAGAAACTGAAAGAAGCTCTGTCGTGTATGTATATATATATATATTATATATATATATATACATATATATATGTATAGGCGCAGGAGTGGCTGTGTGGTAAGTAGCTTGCTTACCAACCACATGGTTCCGGGTTCAGTCCCATTGCATGGCACCTTGGGCAAGTGTTTTCTACTATAGCCCCGGGCCGACCAATGCCTTGTGAGTGGATTTGGTAGACGGAAACTGAAAGAAGCCCGTCGTATATATGTGTGTGTGTCTGTATTTGTCCCGCCAACATCACTTGACAATCGATGCTGGTGTGTTTACGTCCCCGTCACTTAGCAGTTCGGCAAAAGAGACCGATAGAATAAGTACTGGGCTCACAAAGAATAAGTCCCGGGGTCGATTTGCTCAACTAAAGGCGGTGCTCCAGCATGGCCGCAGTCAAATGACTGAAACAAGTAAAAGAGTAAATATTATTTAGGAATTGTCTAAAAAAATAAATTGTTAAAATATTTTTTATATTGCAATATAACCCTTTTGTTGCTCATAAATTTAAACAACAAAATCTTACATGGGCCCTCGCCCCAGGACCATGAGGGCCCTGGTTGGGAACCACTACCCTTACAAGAAGCCTATGTTCTGCTGGAGTCTACCTCTCAGGGTCCACGACATGACATCACAACATGGACTGGACCTTGTGGTGGGTGGTACTAGTGTTTGTCCCCTATCATCGCTTGCCAACTGATGTTGGTGTGTTTATGTCCCCGTAACTTAGCAGTTCAGCAATAGAGACAAGGTTCAGCAATAAGTACTGGGCTTACAAATAATAAGTCCAGGGGTCGATTTGTTTGACTAAATGTGGTGCTCCAGCATGGTCACAGTCAAATGACTGAAACGAAATAGGTACTGCTTACTCACCATGAAATTCACTGAGAATGATGTGTGAGACTAGCAAAGTAGTCGCTAGGCAATATATGTATGTTTTTTTTTTTTTGGGGGGGGGGGGGCGATCTTTCGGTACAAGTACCATAACTGCCGGTTATAAACCCACGTGGGTTTATTTACATTTCTCAAGAAAAAAGAAACCCTTTTCCCCCCACCCCTAACCCTAACCCCATATATATATATATAAAAAAAAACTTTACGGAAAGTGACGAGCTTCGGATCTTTTCGGTTTGAACGGCAGTTTTTAACATAATTTCTAGTTAATTAAACACTTTTAAACTTCGTATACTGGTAGAATGTGTTTATAAAACATCTTTTTCTCTTGGCTTTATTGAGAAAATTCTATAGTTTGTAAGATATTTGTTGGGGTTTTTCCTCTTCAATTTCTGCAATTTCAACCAATCACTGACGTCTATTGAGGTAAAAAAATACCCCATTCTGTGCTGTATGAATATGTCCCTCGTTTAAGAAACAGATTGGGTTTATTTACATTTCTGAAGAAAAGAATATACCCTTCTCCCACCCCTAACCCTAACCCTAAAACAGATAGAAATGCAATAGATCGATACTAGGGTCATAATTATGGGTGACAATTTCATATGACACCGCTAGAAAATACTGCCGTTCAAACCGAAAAGATCTTCCCTTTTTTGTGGGGTTCGTGACGTGGAAAACGGAAGGGCCGCTCCGGGCAGCGCACTCCGTAACTACACTAGTGAGTATGGGCTGGGCCCTACTTTCAGTATCCGTCTGTGAGCTGGTGAATGTAGTCGTGAATACTTTCTTTTTCAAGTCAGGGGAATCCTGGTTCTGTGAAATTTTTATCTCCAATGTAACCCCCACCCCAAATATCTTATAGGTGTTCCCTTTCCCGTGCTTGTCTTTCTCTTTCTACCCCCTTCTCCTCCTCACCGTCTCTCGTACTCGAATCGACGCGAACCCCGCCTCAAGTTTGTCCTTGGAAAACTTTTGCGCTTGTGGTGGCGAGCTGGCAGAAAGGTTAGCACGCCGGGCGAAATGTTTAGCGGTATTTCGTCTGCGTTACGTTGTGAGTTCAAATTCCGCCGAGGTCGACTTTGCCTTTCATCCTTTCGGGGTCGATAAATTAAAGTACCAGTTATGCACTGAGGTCGATGTAATCGACTTAATACCTATGTCTGTCCTTGTTTGTCCCCTCTGTGTTTAGCCCCTTGTGGGTAGTAAAGAAATAGGTAAATAGAAAACCATTATCGGTTCTACTATTGCTACTGCGACTATGCCACCACCACCACCACTACTACTACTACTACTACTACTGCTGCTGCTGCTTCCATCACTAGTACTACTGTCTCCAGCAGCACTGCCATCACTACTAATACCACCACCTTCATCTTCACCACCAGCGTCTCGTGTTTGAAGACGGTATAATTTCTCCCGCCTCCGCTTTTTGCTATAACCGTTGAGAGATTTAAATTTCGAATGTGTGTACGTGTTTGTGCACAGGTGCCTGTTCGTGTGTGTTGTGGTCTGCTTCTGTTGTTCTTTCTACGCCGGAGGCCCGTCTTGACCCCAGCAAACCTGAAATCGAAAGGCCTTCCAGTTATGACCATTCCGTATTATATATATATGTATGTCTCAGGCTTACGGTATTCGTACGGGCGAAATGCGTAGCCGTATTTCGTCTGCCGTTACGTTCTGAGTTCAAATTCGGCCGAGGTCGACTTTGCCTTTCATCCTTTCGGGGTCGATAAATTAAGTACCAGTTACGCACTGGGTCGATGTAGTCGACTTAACCCCTTTGTCTGTGCTTGTTTGTCCTCTCTGTGTTTACCCTTGTGGGTAGTAAAGAAATAGGTATTTCGTCTGCTGCTACGTTCTGAGTTCAAATTCCGCCGAGGTCGACTTTGCCTTTCATCCTTTCGGGATCGATAAATTAAGTACCAGTTACGCACTGGGGTCGATGTAATCGACTTAATCCGTTTGTCTGTCCTTGTTTGTCCCCTCTGTGTTTAGCCCCTTGTGGGTAGTAAAGAAATAGGTATTCGTAGGGCAATTTAAAATTTAAGGGCGAGGGTAGCGATTTGGTTGTTGTTTTTAGCAGGTCGATCCCGTGTCTTGTTTTTGTTGTTTCGCCCGAAGTCAACTCTGATCGTCAAACAAACATGCTGATGAAAGACAATCCAATCGTAGCCACCCCACTCAGTTCCATTTCTTTTGTTGTACTTGATGGCACATAAAACGCACTTTTAATTCCCCCAAGATCTCTCAAAGTAAATTACCCTAGGCCCAAAATGCGATGTTGGGTTTCCCAGAAACTAGTTTTGTCCTAGATACCCTCAACTGTAGGCTAATTCGGCAATCTTTCGGTATTCATATATGACGTCATTGCAAGTAATTCTAATCCAGACGGTCACATCTACCTTAGCCTGGCTCCATAATCAAGGTCAGGTTTACGTATGGGTCAAGGCCCAGGGGGCCTCAAAGCCTAATACAGGGCGTTAAAAAATTGAAAAAAAAATATTTACAGTAATCGCATGAATAATTTATTATTTTTTATTTTATTTAGTTTCAGCTCACTAGCTGTGGCCATGCTGGGGCACTTTAATCTAGTAGAGTTCTTTTAAAATTATTGAGCCCTCTTTCTATTGGGCCCCTTTAGATTTAAAATCCCATTAGGTTTAACTGAGTTCATCTGAATCTACCCAAGTTCTTGTAAGTTTTAGGTCCTCTTCAGACTGTTCCGGGTCCCCTAAATGTTACGGGGAAGATTTGGCTGCTATTTCTAGCGTGTTGAATGACCACGTAGAGGCTTCTTTTGGATCGTATCCTGTTTAGCCCCAGGTCAGCCCTGATCCAGCAGGTCTGTGTTAAAGTTTGATCCAGCTTGTCTTTTTTTTTCAGGTATAGTGTATCTAGGACTACATTATCTAATGTGATGGTTTTAGTTGTTGTTTAAGCCCAGGTCAGCTCTCATCCAGCAGATCTATGATGAGAGATGTTCCAGATATGACCACCCAGTCTTTTATTCAGGCATAGTGTATCTAGGGCTACATTATCTAATGTGATGGTTTTAGTTGTTCTTTATCCCCACAGATTATCCATGTTCCTGCTGGCTCATATTCAGAAGTGTTCCATCTGTGACCATCCCATCATTTATTTAGACATAAGACTACATTATCTAATGAATCTTTCCTTATTATTATTGTTTAGCCCCAGGTCAACTCTGATCCAGCAGGCCTATGATCAAAGATGGTCTTGTTGACACCATCTTGCCTTTTATTCAGACAAAGTGTACCTTGGACTATATTATCGAATCATTTACTGAAATCCTCCAAAACCTCATCATCCCATCTTTTATTCAGACAAGGTGTAACTAATGTGTCCCTAACAGAGTAAGGGTAGGAATAGTCACTAATGCTCATATATATATATGCGTGGGAAGACCCGGCAGGACATAACCCGTGGCCTCTACCTGGGATGTAGCCAGCCCACTTATGCATACCTTTCCTTCTTGTGACACAAACCCTACTTGTGAAGACCTGTTGAGGCAAGTGAAAATCAAAATCGAAATCGATCAACATCAATGGAAATTGTAGCTGTGATACCAGTGCCGGTGGCACATAAGAGAACCGTCCGATCGTGGCTGTTGCCAGCGCCGCCCCAACGGGCCTCCGTGCCGGTGGCATGTAAAAAACACCATCCGATCGTAGCCATTTGCCAGCCCCGTCTGGCACCTGTGCAGGTGGCACGTAAAAAGCACCCACTACACTCACGTAGTGGTGGGCATTAGGAAGGGCATCCAGCTGTAGAAGCACTGCCAGATCAGACTGGAGCCTGGTGCAGCCTTCTGGCTTCCCAGACCCCGGTTGAACTGTCCAACCCATGCTAGCATGGAAGGCGGACTGTAAACGATGATGATGATGGTGCTTGGGCATGGCTTAGTTAGGTGTTGCACTCATGATTGTGAGATTGTGGGTTCAATTCCCAGACCATTATGTAGTGTTCTTGAGCAAAGTACTTCATTTCACATTACTCTACAATCATTTCGACATCTGACATGTGGCACCCAGTTGCACCTGTACAGGTAATGTTGATCTGATGGAAGGAGTGAGCTTGTGTCTACACAAACATTTGATCACTATAAACAAATCATCTGTGTGGTTGTTCGGTAAGAAATTGTCGAACCCTCATGCATCGTCTAACGACGGGAGAGTCCATTAAATGTGTGTGTGTGTGTATATATATATATATATACGAGCGAGATCGTTTCCAGAGCAACAAGCTGGCCTCCGTGCCGATGGCGCATTAAAAACACCATTTGAGCATAATCGTTACCTGCATCGCCTTACTAGCACTTGTGCTGGTGGCACATGAAAAAAACATTCGAACGAGGTCGTTGCCAGTGCCGTTGGACTGGCTCCTGTGCAGGTGGCACATAAAAAAAACACCATTTGAGCGTGGTCGTTGCCAGTACCGCCTGACTGGCCCTCATGCCGGTGGCACGTAAAAGCACTCTCTAACCTCTCGGAGTGGTTGGCATTAGGAAGGGCATCCAGCTGTAGAAACTCTGCCAGATCAAGATTGGAATCAGGTGCAGCCATCTGGTTCGCCAGACCTCAGTCAAATCGTCCAACCCATGCTAGCATGGAAAGCGGACGTTAAATGATGATGATGATGATGATATATATATGGCTAGGTTGTCAAAATTAGTAACAGGTGAAATGATTAATTTCTGATTTCTTGTTATTTTCTCCTACCTGTTTGAAATAATTACATTCCAAGTACTGCATCATCACTTTGTACAGTTGCATCATCTTTAGGAGTAAAAATTGCTCAGCATAGTTGTTGTTGAAGTTGAGAGGGTTTCAAACTTAAGTCAGGTGGCAGGCCCCTCCACTTTTTTTTTTTCGAGAAATTTTTCCTCAACTTTGACCTTGTTGAAATTGAGGTTGCTTGTTAGATATCTGGATAATTTCTGGTGACTTAAGAATCAACATTATTTTCTCTGTTGGATGCCAAGTCAATTTTTCCCCCCACACTAATGTCTAAATTGATAATTTCCAAGTTTCGAAAACTGGGGTCTAAAATAGGTTAAAATGAGTAATAACCAACTTCAATAATTTCTTCTCTTTGACTGCAAGGTGCGTAAATATATCAGGAAGAGATCCACTCCAGCAGATTGTGAAGAGGCTGCAGTGAATATTTTATGCCGAGTTGTAAAATTTAGTCATGTGTTGTTAATTTCCTATCGAGTACCACTTTCCTATGATCCACTTTCATTTGACCTAGATATTTAAAATTTTTGTTGCATTTCTGATGTTTAAGGATGGATATTGAAGAAGCAATTTAACCTTATCTTGGCTTCTTCATTTTGCCCCAGTTTAATTTGCCTTGTAATATGCTCAAAAAGAACAGTTGATAATTAACTGGAATAGTATTCAGATTATATTACAGTGCAGGCGTGGTCCAAGGAATGTTTCGAAGGGAGCGCATAAGCTCAGAAGGGAATACAATTCCAGGAGAAAAAGGGCGTAATAACATTTAGAAAGGCGTACTTTTCTTGAGTGGGGGGATGTACTCCTCAGACTCCCCCCCCCCGGATCCGTCCCTGTTGCGTTTTTAATGCATTTTGAGAGGGTCATTTACTTACTCTTATTCTTTTACTAGTTTCAGTCATTTGACTGTTGCCATGCTGGAGCACTGCCTTTAGTTGATATAGTTTTTGGAATGTAGTGAACACATGTAAAAAAATATATTTTGTCTCAAAGTCAACAGTGCAGTAAAAACTCAAATGCTCCTCATTGTGACCTTCTCCATCATCATCATCATCATCATTTAGCGTCCGCTTTCCATGCTAGCATGGGTTGAACAGTTCAGCTGGGGTCTGGGAAGCCAGAAGGCTGCACCAGGCCCAGTCTGATCTGGCAGTGTTTCTACAGCTGGATGCCCTTCCTAACACCAACCACTTCATGAGTGTAGTGGGTGCTTTTTACGTGCCAGACGAGGCTGGCAACGACCTCGATTGGATGGTGCTTTTTAGATGTCACCGGCACGGGGGCCAGGCAAGGCTGGCAACAGCCACGATCGGACGGTGCTTTTTACGTGCCACTGGCACAGAAGCCAGTCGGGGCGGGGCTGGCAATGGCCACGTTCGGATGGTTCTCTTACGGACCACCGGTACTATATATATATATATATATATATATATATATATATATATATATACAGGGTGTCCCAGAAGTTGTGCACCATCCTGGTTTTTTAAAAGAATACACTCTTATTGATTTCAAAAACACTTATTGAAATTAATCGTAACAAATGCTCAAATTGAGCACCCTCTACAATAAAACATGCCGAAAAAAATATAATAAAATAAAATGCTTTAATTATTTTCAATTAAGACCAGAATGGTGCGTGACTTCTGGGACACCCTGAAGATATATATATATATATATACAAACACATATATATAGTCACAACATCCAAGTACCTTGTTGGCTTGGTTAAATTTCCTCTAACCCCTGCCTCCACTTTTCCCAAACC
>NC_043025.1:7524161-7581661 GCF_006345805.1 Octopus sinensis
TTTATACGTATACAGACACACGTGGAATGATGTTGAGTTTCGTTTACCGATTTACATACGTGTTGGAGTGACAATGCGTCACGCGTAATCGCGTACGCATACACACACAGTAACTATGCTCATATTCTATGTGTTTACTAATTAGCTATCTACCACATCCATGGATATATATATATATATATATATATATATATATATATTTTGGCTGTGTGGTAAGTAGCTTGCTCACCAACCACACGGTTCCGGGTTCAGTCCCACTCCGTGGCACCTTGGTCAAGTGTCTTCTACTATAGCCTCGGGCCAACCAAAGCCTTGTGAGTGGATTTGGTAGACGGAAACTGAAAGATGCTGGTTTGTTTACGTCTCCGTCACTTAGCGGTTCGGCAAAAGAGACCGATAGAATAAGTCTTGGGGTCGATTTACTCGACTAAAGGCGGTGCTCCAGCATGGCCACAGTCAAATGACTGAAACAAGTAAAAGAGAGTATATATATATGCGTACATACGTAAACAAGACGTGTATATATGTGCACACGCAAGCACAGTGCATACCTGTGAGCGCGTGCACGTATATGAGCTCATTATGTATCATCATCATCATCATCATCACCACCATTTAACGGCATTATCTTTGGTGATATTTGTTGGACATTTCCACAAGAGCTGGTTGTATGTAAGTATGTATGCATGCATCTATCTATCTATCTATCTATCTATCTATCTATAATTAAAATCACAATAAGGGTGAAAAAAATTGAATATTAATTAATAACATCAGTTTAAAACACCCAGTGGCCTAGCGTAAAAAAACTGTGATACAGTAAAAATTATTAATACAAGTAATAAGAGAGAGACCACATGTGGTCACTCTAACGCTAGAAATAGATCCGCAAAGGGAATCCACCACTAAAGAATTGTTCTTTAGTGGTGGATTCCCTTTGCGGATCTTATTACTTGTATCTATCTATCTATCATGTATCTATGTATGTATGCATGCATGCATGCATTTGTACCTACATGCAAGGGATTGCAGTTAGAATGATTCAACAACAATGGGGAAAAACCCCCCCAAAAGACTGAAAAAAAGCATGGGGCTGAGTTGGTAAAAGTTTAACGATAAAATAAGTACCAGTGTTTCACTGGGGTCGATGCAATCGACTCGTCCCCTCTCCTAAAATTGCTGCTTTTGTGGCAAAATTTGAAACCATTTATTATTATTATTATTGAGTGAGAAAGCAGTTCATGCCATCAAAGTGACACTGGGGTAAAATATACGAAACCCAGTATACCCGTCTGATAAGGGTACACCAGGCACATGCATCACAACCATATGTGCACGACATGGTGATCTCATAACAAGATAAACAGCGCATGACCTTGCAGGTGGGGTCCAGTTAGAATTTCCTTCTGGTCGAGTAACCCATCCTGCTCAAAAGCTCCCTGAATAAGGGTTGTTTAAGGATGTTGAAAGAACCACCCATGTTTCCAGAGGTGAATTATTCAAACCCCAAAGAATCCCTCTCAACATATGGCTATGATGCTCCCCCACTACTTCTGCTCGTGATCAGAGATGCACATATCATCTGCCACTAAGGGACATGCTCAACTGGTTATGGTCAAACAACTGACAAGCAAATCTGTGGTATTGAGCAGAATATTTGCTGTAGCCCATCTTTTATACCAAGACATTATTATTATTATTATTATTATTATTATTATTATTATTATTATTATTATTATTATTATTTAATCAAATTGACCTTGTAGGTGGGGCCCAGTTAGAATTTTCTTCTGGTCGAGTAACCCATCCCACTCAAAAGGTCCCCGAATAAGGGTTGTTTAAGGATGTTGAACAAAACACCCATGTTTCCAGAGGTGAATTATTCAAACCCCAAAGAATCCCTCTCAACACATGGCTATGATACTCCCCCATTACTTCTGCTCGTGATCAGAGATTCACATATCGTCAGCCACCAAGGGACATGCTCAACTGGTTACGGTCAAACAACTGACGAGCAAATCTGTGGTATTGAGCAGAATATTTGCTGTAGCCCATCTTTTATACCAAGACAAAACAATGTACATGATAACACTTCCAATCAGTTAAGATCAGAAGCCATGAGAGCCATTGCCTGGTACTGCATCAGGGCATTAGCAAATCTGTGGTATTGAGCAGAATATTTGCTGTAGCCCATCTTTTATACCAAGACAAAACAATGTACATGATAACACTTCCAATCAGTTAAGATCAGAAGCCATGAGAGCCATTGCCTGGTACTGCATCAGGGCATTAGCAAATCTGTGGTATTGAGCAGAATATTTGCTGTAGCCCATCTTTTATACCAAGACAAAACAATGTACATGATAACACTTCCAATCAGTTAAGATCAGAAGCCATGAGAGCCATGCCTGGTACTGCATCAGGGCATTAGCAAATCTGTGGTACTGAGCAGAATATTTGCTGTAGCCCATCTTTTATACCAAGACAAAACAATGTACATGATAACACTTCCAATCAGTTAAGATCAGAAGCCATGAGAGCCATTGCCTGGTACTGCATCAGGGCATTAGCAAATCTGTGGTATTGAGCAGAATATTTGCTGTAGCCCATCTTTTATACCAAGACAAAACAATGTACATGATAACACTTCCAATCAGTTAAGATCAGAAGCCATGAGAGCCACTGCCTGGTACTGCATCAGGGCATTAGCAAATCTGTGGTATTGAGCAGAATATTTGCTGTAGCCCATCTTTTATACCAAGACAAAACAATGTACATGATAACACTTCCAATCAGTTAAGATCAGAAGCCATGAGAGCCACTGCCTGGTACTGCATCAGGGCATTAGCAAATCTGTGGTACTGAGCAGAATATTTGCTGTAGCCCATCTTTTATACCAAGACAAAACAATGTACATGATAACACTTCCAATCAGTTAAGATCAGAAACCATGAGAGCCACTGCCTGGTACTGCATCAGGGCATTAGCAAATCTGTGGTATTGAACAGAATATTTGCTGTAGCCCATCTTTTATACCAAGACATTATTATTATTATTATTATTATTATTATTATTATTGTTATTATTTAATCAGATTGAGTCAATTGAATAGAAAAAGTGCAGCAGTGCGTGAGTACTTGGAATTTCCAATGTAGTCAAAAAAAAAAAATAGTAATTAATAAAAATAACAAAAAAAACCCAGCTTAAAAATTAATACGTCATGGTTTTACATATCCGTGACTGAGACATCAGCGATGAAAAATGACATCTAGTGATTCTGTGAAGGAAATAACCATGATGAAAATGGCTTGATTCACAGATAGTTTTGTCTTAATTTACAACAGAGCTTCTCATCCAGGGTCCATATAAGATTTTTGGGGTTCCACATAACAAATTAGGGATCTTTTTGGTTTGAACGGCAGTTTTTAACATAATTTCTAGGTAACTAAAAAATTTTAAACTTCGTATACTGGTAGAATGTGTTTATAAAACATCTTTTTCTCTTGGCTTTATTGAGAAATTTCTATAGTTTGTAAGATATTTGTTTTTTTTCTTCAATTTCTGCAATTTCAACCAATCAATGACGTCCATTGAGTTAAAAAGCATTCTGTGCCGTATGAATATGTCCCTCGTTTAAGAAGCAGATTGGGTTTATTTACATTTGTGAAGAAAAAAGGATACCCTTCCTCCCACCCCTAACCCTAACCCTAAAACAGATTGAAATGCAATAGATTGATACTAGGGTCATAATTATGGGTGACAATTTCATATGACGCCGCTAGAAAAAACTGCCGTTCAAACCGAAAAGATCCCAAATTAGCAAACTGGATATCCAGAATAGTATTTTAAGGGCCCTTGAAAAAATTTTGCTTTAGATGTATTGTATTGGTATTTATTGCAAGAAACAGCCAGGTTTCTTTATCTGACATTTTACATTGTTCAACCTCCACAAGTTTATGGGTGGAAAACCAAAATAGGAATTCTGAAAGACGTTTCTATAAAACTAGTTTTTAACCCTTTCATTACTGTATTTATTTTGAGAAGTTCTGTATTTCTTTCAATTACTTTAAATATAACAAAGAATTTAGTAAAATAACTTAGTTATCATTCAGCTAGTGTTAGGAACATAAATTGTGACTAAGGTTTGGTGGAAGATTTTAATTCAGAACTTATGAAAACAAGACATTTGTACTCAGAGCCAGACATGGTTTGATATCAAAAGGGTTAAAAATATCAAGGCGACTTTAACCTTTTTGATACCATATTTCTGTTGAGATGCTCTGTGTTTCCTTCAATTACTTTAAATATAACAAAGAATTTAGTAAAATAACTTAGTTATCATTAAACTAGTGTTAGGAACATAAATTGTGACTAAGGTTTGGTGGAAGATTTTAATTCAAAATTTATGAAAACAAAAGACATTTGTACTCAGAGCCAGAGCTGGTTTGATATCAAGAGGGTTAAAAATATCAAGGTGACTTTAACCTTTTTGTTACCATATTTCTGTTGAGATGCTCTGTGTTTCCTTCAATTACTTTAAATATAACAAAGAATTTAGTAAAATAACTTAGTTATCATTAAACTAGTGTTAGGAACATAAATTGTGACTAAGGTTTGGTGGAAGATTTTAATTCAAAATTTATGAAAACAAAACATTTGTACTACAGAACCAGAGGCGGTTTCAGCCGAGTTGGTAACGAAAGGGTTAAACAAGGAATGGTTGTGGGGATCCACCAGAATAGAATAGTAATTAAAGGGGGTCCATAAATAAGTAAATGGTTGAGAACCCCAGGCTAGAATATTATTATATAAATTGGCGTGAAGAGATTGTTTACAAAGTAATTATTGAGTGGTATGATGGGTGGTTAAGCGTTGATGATTAGTTGTTTATGTGAAATGATAAATTCGAATGGTTCTGATGCCTAAAAACAAAATTATTTACATCATACAAAACATTCATTTATGCATACATGATTGCTTGCTTGCTTGTGTGTGTACACAGACATGTAAATATAATAGACCTGACATTGAGATTTGAGATAGAGAAGAGAAACTGCTTAGTGGATGGTGTTGTAAAGCTGAAGATCTTTGTTGTGACCCCCTTCGGTCAGACACTGACCATGGGTTTGCACCTAGAGAGTTACCCTCTGAGGCACAAGTCTGGGCAAGGTTGTTTTTTTTTATGGAAGACCAGCAGTCGCCCATGCATACCGGCCTCCCCTCTCCACGTCACCGATTGTTGTCCAAGGGAAAGGCAAGGGCCGATAGAGCTTGGCATCTGTGACGTCGCAACTCATTTCTACAGCTGAGCGAACTGGAGCAACGTGAAATAAAGTGTCTTGCTCAAGAACACAACACGCAGCACGGTCCGGGATTCAAGCTCACAACCTCACGATCGTAAGCTCGACGCTCTAACCACTGAAGATCAGTGAAAAAGAAACTATGTTGAACTATTGAGAGATCTATAATTACTCTATTCAGATTACAAGTTCAGGGTTATACTTATGATTATTGGCATTCAGGGATATGTAACACACTGCCTCTCTTTACTCTTTACTTTATTACTTGTTTCAGTCATTTGACTGCGGCCATGCTGGAGCACTACCTTTTAGCCGAGCAAATCGATCCCGGGACTTATTCTTTCGTAAGCCCAGTACTTATTCTATCGGTCTCTTTTGCCGAACCGCTAAGTGACGGGGACGTAAACACATCAGCATCGGTTGTCAAGCAATGCTAGGGGGGCAAACACAGACACACAAACATATACACACACACTTATATATATATATACGACAGGCTTCTTTCAGTTTCCGTCTACCAAATCCACTCACAAGGCATTGGTCGGCCCGGGTCTATAGCAGAAGACACTTGCCCAAGATGCCACGCAGTGGGACTGAACCCAGAACCATGTGGTTGGTTAGCAAGCTACCTACCACACAGCCACTCCTGCGCCTAAATGCAAATCTTGAGAAATTAGGCTTCTCAAAACCACAGAAAGGAGAAAGCTGATTCAAAGACTACAGATCCAAGCCATCACTGGAACTGTAAAAATAAGGAAAACTTTGCAGAAGTTTATCATCTCTATATATATAGAAGGCAAAATGTCTGTGTGTGTCCTTTATACAAATCCACAATTTTTCAGTTAGAGGGCTCACACTTTCTATGGTCATTCAAAACCGTCCAAGGGTGGTCGTGCACATCTTTACATTTCCCCAGTCACCCCGCAAAGCCATTAAAAAATCAATAGAAGTGACTTTTTTGTGAATTTTCTATCCAAAACCCAATCAAAATGCCTGAAACTTGATACGCCAATCGAATGCCAGCTAACTGTATGTGAGTGGTTGGAGATTTGGACAATACTCACGTGTATGTGTGCACGCACACAGCTGTATATGCATGCACTAGCACTGACCCGGCGTTGTCGGGTCATAGTGCTAGTTTAAGTATATTCTCTTTTACTTGTTTCAGTCATTTGACTGCGCCCATGCTGGAGCACCGCCTTTAATCGAGCAACTCGACCGCGGGACTCATTCTTTGTAAGCCCAGTACTTATTCTATCGGTCCCTTTTGCCAAACCGCTAGGTAACGGGGACATAAACACACCAGCATCGGTTGTCATGCAATGCTAGGGGGACAAACACAGACACACAAACACACACACGAATATATATATATTTATAGATATATATACGACGGGCTTCTTTCAGTTTCCATCTACCAAATCAACTCACAAGGCTTTGGTCGGCCCAAGGCTATAGTAGAAGACACCTGCCCAAGGTGCCACGCAGTGGGACTGAACCCGGTACTTTGGTACTTATTCTATCGATTTCTATGCCGAACTGCTAAGTTACAAGGATGTAAATAAACTGGCGGAGATTTGGACCAGGATCCCACATAATTTGGATTCTCAATTTTTGACAGGATTTTCCATGTTGTTTTTTTTTTTTACCACACCCTTCAGAGTGTTGGTTGTGGTGGTGTTGGTTGTGGTGGTGTTGGTTGTGGGGGAGATTTTTTATGAAAAAGAAATTTTGAAAGTTTTATAACTTTTGTGTGTTTGTGCTAGTTGTTGTGGAGGGGTTCGGTACGTGATACCATGGCAACACCCTGTTTCCCTTTGAGAATTCTGCCTGCCTGTTGTGTATGTGTGTATCTGTCTGTGTATACCTCGGCATCTCGCTTTTCTGTGATGTGATTCGTCTTTTCTGCTTGTTCTTTTTAGCCCCAGGTCAGTCCTGATCCCGTAGACCTATTGTCTGTATGTGTGTGTATATATAATATATGTGTGTGTGTGTGTTGTGTGTGTGTTTGTGTATATATAGTTGTGTGTGTATATATATATATATGAATGTATGTACATGTATATATGTATATATATATATGTGTGTGTGTGTGTATATATATATATATAATAAATTATATATATATATATATATATATATGAGAGTGTAAGTGTGTAGGTATATATATGTTTTTGTCTCACTACCACCGCTTGACAACCGGTGTTGGTTTGCTTACGTCACCATATCCTAGCGGTTCGGAAAAACGAAATCGATAGAAGAGTACAAGCCCCCCCTTTTTTTTTTAATTAAAAAACAAAAAAAAACAACAACAAAAATCAAAATCAATTAATTAGTAACCGGGGTCGATTGGTTCGGCCATAAACTCTTCGACCGCGGTGCTACAGCATGGCCGCCGCAGTCCAGTAACCGAAGCAAGAAATAATAGCAAAAGCAACAGCAACTACAAAAAAACAAAAAATCGATATTTCGGGAGGAGATACGGATTGCGTGACACTCATGCCCTTCTCAAGGACATTGAGGTGACGACATAACAAAAAGCGAAATGGTTACGACTAGCAAGAATTAATTAAAACGAACCACTAAGCAGGCCGATCGGCTGCCAAAAATAGCAGCTGAATCTCCGTCAAAGCAGAACAAACAGAACACAAAAACTAAAAGCTGTTTGTTTCAGTTGGTGGCCTGCGTGCGGCCATGCTGGGGCATCGTTTCGAAGTGTCTTTCCTTTTTTTTTTTTTTAATTATTTAGACGAGGGGCATATGGCGTAATGGTTAAGAACGCGGTCTACTAACCCCAAGTATTCCGAGTTCGATTCTAGTCAGTGATCTGATTAATAATAATATCGAAAAATAGATTATCTATGAACCCCTCCGATTATTATTTTCAGCGGTGGTGCCCCAGCATGGCCGCGGCCTTCGGGCTAAATCATTTTAAAGGATTTTTAAGGATTTAAGGAACAAGTTAATCGCTGGTCTTATATATATTTTTTTCTGTGTTTTTTTGTTGTTGTTTTGTAAGTTGGTTTGGTATTCACCCCGTCGGTTTCTTTTTGCCGCACGGCTTTGTTTACGGTGACGTAAACAAACCAACATCGGTTGTCAAGTGGTGGGGGGAAATAAGCCTACACACACACACATGGTTCCAGGTTGAATCCCACTGCGTGGCACCTTGAGCAAGTGTCTTCTATAGCCTAGAGCCGACTAAAACCTTGTGAGTAATTTGGCAGACGGAAACTAAAAGAAGCTCGTATATATATATATATATATATATATAATATATATATATATATATATATATATATACATATAATATATATATATATAGAGAGAGAGAGAGAGAGAGAGAGATTTATTGTAGGCGCAGGAGTGGGTGTGTGGTAAGTAGCTTGCTAACCAACCACAAGGTTCCGGGTTCAGTCTCACTGCGTGGCATCTTAGGCAAGTATCTTCTACTATAGCCTCGGGCCGACCAAAGCCTTGTGAGTGGATTTGGTAGACGGAAACTGAAAGAAGCCCGTCGTATATATGTATATGTATATAAGTGTATGTGTTTGTGTGTCTGTGTTTGTCTGACTGAAACAAGTAAAAGAGGTGATTTGTTTACAATGACTAAATGTTTGTGTCGTGCATTGGCTCACCCCACTCCATCCATCGACTCGACATTTACCTGTGCAGGTGTGCTACATGTCAGACGATTGCAGAGCAACGGGAAATGAAGTGTTTTGTTCAAGAAACGCTACGAACCGCCGGATCCTGGAATCGAAACAACGGCCTTGCGATTGTCAGTGCGGCCTCACTATATGTAACTGTAAAATTCCCCCTGAACGGACACGCCAGTCTGTCGTGGGGATACCCGTTTTGAAGCTTAGTGGACTGGAGCGACGTGAAATGAAGTGTTTTGCTCCAGAACACAACTCACAGGACGGTCCAGGAATCGAAATCACGATGTCGCGATCGGCAGTGCGATACCCTGATCACTAAGCCACGCAACCCTCAGATTATGTAATATACTCTTTCTCCTTACTCTTTTACTTGTTTCAGTCATTTGACTGCGGCCATGCTGCAGCACCGCCTTTAGTCGAGCAACTCGACCCCGGGACTTATTCTTTGTAAGCCCAGTACTTATTCTATCGGTCTCTTTTTGCTGAACCGTTAAGTGACGGGGGACGTAAACACCCCAGCATCGGTTGTCAAGCGATGTTGGGGGGACAAACACAGACACACATACACACACACACACACACACACACACATATATATACACAACACATAATATATATACATATATACGACAGGCTTCTTTCAGTTTCCGTCTACCAAATCCACTCACAAGGCATTGGTCGGCCCGGGGCTATAGCAGAAGACACTTGCCCAAGATGCCACGCAGTGGGACTGAACCCGGAACCACGTGGTTGGTAAGCAAGCTACTTACCACACACCCACTCCTGCACCTAGATATCGATTTATTAATGACAAACAGCATTGCTGTACTGTCGCAATGCCGAACACTGGACATTCGGGAATTTGCTGGTTGCATCCTTCATGCTGCCGTCCCAGGCTTCCCAGAAGCTGCAGACTTGCTTCTGGTTGCACAAGCATTGAATAGAGACTGCAACGTATTTTTTCGTCCGGACTCCTCTGCCTGAGATCCGAACGCATCTCTGAACGCGATGGACGATGGGTACCCCGTAGGCAAATGCAATGATGGTTCCTTCTGACAGGAACCTGTGGAGCGGGTGCCTGAGGTCGACTTTTCTTTTCATCCTTTCGGGAGCCGATAAAATAAAGCACCTGTCAAGCTCTGGAGTCAGGGTTGGCGAAAGCGATGTGGTGGACAACGAAAAACCTGGCTGATCTGGAACCCAGCCTACAAAGCAATTGCCCCAGCTCCCCTTCAGGGTTGGTGAAAGCGATGTGGTGGACAACGAAAAACCTGGCTGATGACAGTCAAGGCTGATCTGGAACCCGACTTATGAAGCAATTGCCCCAGCTCCCCTTCAGGGTTGGCGAAAGCGATGTGGTGGACAACGAAAAACCTGGCTGATCTGGAACCCAGCCTACAAAGCAATTGCCCCAGCTCCCCTTCAGGGTTGGTGAAAGCGATGTGGTGGACAACGAAAAACCTGGCTGATGACAGTCAAGGCTGATCTGGAACCCGACTTATGAAGCAATTGCCCCAGCTCCCCTTCAGGGTTGGCGAAAGCGATGTGGTGGACAACGAAAAACCTGGCTGATCTGGAACCCAGCCTACAAAGCAATTGCCCCAGCTCCCCTTCAGGTTGGTGAAAGCGATGTGGTGACAACGAAAAACCTGGCTGATGACAGTCAAGGCTGATCTGGAACCCGACTTATGAAGCAATTGCCCCAGCTCCCCTTCAGGTTGGCGAAAGCGATGTGGTGGACAACGAAAAACCTGGCTGATCTGGAACCAGCCTACAAAGCAATTGCCCCAGCTCCCCTTCAGGGTTGGCGAAAGCGATGTGGTGGACAACGAAAAACCTGGCTGATGACAGTCAAGGCTGATCTGGAACCCGACCTAGGCCCCCATATCTACGGCGTTCGCCGCTGGAATAAGGAGTGGTTGGAGATCACGCGGTCGTTAGCCTCAAATCGCCAGGTCTCATCATCATCATTGTTCGACCGTGGTCGAGACAATGGAATTTACCATGCTACGCCAGACTTCACGGTCCATCATGGCATTACGGAGGTCCTGTTGCTGGATGCCTGTATCCCTGGAGATTACATCAGGGTAGGAGAGTGTAGTTGGCTTTTGTGAGAGATGCAGCACTGAGGATGAATGAAGCCAGCTCAACCCACCCCGGGTGAATGCTGTAAGAAGCAGCTACCGGGGTCGACTTTGCATTTCATCCTTTTGAGGTCGATGAAATTAAGTTCCAGGTGAGCACTGAAGTCGATGTAATCAACTTAGCTTCTCTCGCCCCCGGCCGCCGCCACGCTGGCCTGGTGCCAAGGTGTAAAAACGCGTCGCCTCAGGTGATTGTTGGAATTAGTCCGTTAGATCCTCTTGCCGTCTGACTCGGTGTGATGATAATGCACATCCTAAGTGATGTGTCATTCTCAGCAGATTTCAGACAAATCTATAAAACCATACGATAAGAAGAGTGACTGGCGAAATAAATGTACCATCGAACTATAGACAAAATCTTATCTCTTTAAGGGTCAGATTATAAGGAGAAAAGATAGAGACACTGATTAATAAGATACAGCAGCTTTTAGAGATTATATATATATATATAATATATATATATATTATATATATATATATATATTATATAATATATATATATATATATATATATATATATAATATATATATAGGAGTGGCTGTGTGGTAAGTAGCTTGCTAGCCAACCACATGGTTCCGGGTTCGGTCCTACTGTGTGGCATCTTGGGCAAGTGTCTTCTGCTATAGCCTCGGGCCGACCAAAGCCTTGTGAGTTGATTTGGTAGACGGAAACTGAAAGAAGCCCGTCGTATATATGTATATATATATATGCATGTGTGTGTATGTTTGTGTGTCTGTGTTTGTCCCCCTAGCATTGCTTGACAACCGATGCTGGTGTGTTTATGTCCCAGTTACTTAGCAGTTCGGCAAAAGAGACCGATAGAATAAATACTGGGCTTACAAAGAATAAGTCCTGGGGTTGATTTGCTCGACTAAAGGCGATGCTGCAGCATGGCCGCAGTCAAATGACTGAAACAAGTAAAAGAGTAAAGAGTATGCGTATATTGACAGGGCAAGACTGCTAGGTAGTCGGCCGCATGCTAGAAATAGATCATCAACGTTCAAACTACAAAGAAAGTTCTCTAGAGGAAAAATTCAGCGAACACCAGAACCAAATTTGGCGGGTAGGACAGATGAAAATTTATATAAAAAACAGAATTATATAAATTTTCATCTGTCCTGCCCGCCAAATTTGGTTCTGGTGTTCGCTGAATTTTCTCTCTAGAGAACTTTCTCTGTATTTGATCGTTGATGATCTATTTCTAGCATGCGGCCGACTACCTAGCAGTCTTGCCCTGTCAATATACACTGTATTAGAATTTTCTCTGATTTTTCAGATATTTTGTATGCTGGGCTACTGGTTTTAAATTGATATTAAAATATATTTATCTATCTCCCTCATTATTTAAATATATATATATATATATATATATATATATATATATAATATATATATCAGCCGAAATTGCTAAGATGATCTGGTTTTCTTGACTGATGACTGAGGGCTTCGATGTCCCGTCCTGTGGTTCTTGTGTCGTCCTCTGTGGTGTTTTCATGTTCTGTCCATGTCTGTAATTATTTTTACTGTTTACCTATATATATATATATATATATATATATATATATATATATATATATATATATGGCTGTGTGGTAAGTAGCTTGCTAAACAACCACATGGTTCCGGGTTCAGTCCCACTGCGTGGCATCTTGGGCAAGTGTCTTCTGCTATAGCCTCGGGCCGACCAAAGCCTTGTGAGTTGATTTGGTAGACTGAAACTGAAAGAAGCCCGTCGTATATATATATATATATATATATATATGCGTGTGTGTGTCTGTGTTTGTCCCCCTAGCATTGCTTGACAACCGATGCTGGTGTGTTTACGTCTCCCGTCCCTTAGCGGTTCGGCAAAAAAGACCGATAGAATAAGTACTCTGGCTTACAAAGACTAAGTCCCGGGGTCGATTTGCTCGACTAAAGCGGTGCTCCAGCATGGCCGCAGTCAAATGACTGAAACAAGTAAAAGAGAAAAGAAATATATATAAAATTTAAAGTGGACGGTCAATATGCTAGATATAGACGTCAAAATCGCTATTTTCCACGAAGAATGTGTTCGTTGGTTTTGTGCTGAGTTTTTATTTGAGAGCACATTCTTCGTGGAAAATAGCGATTTTGACGTCTATATCTAGCATATTGACCGTCCACTTTTAGTGGTCAGTCCTTTAAATTTTGTATATAAAAATATTTTAATCTTCGGATTTCTTTAATATGCTCGGCCACTGGTTTTAATTGATTAATATCAATGTCTACCCTTATTTAATTTTATATATGTATGTATGTAATGTATGTATGTATGTATGTATGTATGTATGTATGTATGTATGTATGTATGTATGTATGTATGTATGTATGTATGTATATATGTATGTTTGCATGTATGTATGTATGTACGTATGTATGTACGTATGTATGTATATGTATGTATGTATGTATGTATGTATGTATGTATGTATGCATGCATGTATGTATGTATGTATGTACGTATGTATGTATGCATGTATGTACGTATGTATGTAGGTATGTATGTATATGTATGTATGTATGTATGTATGTATGTATGTATGTATGTATGTATGTATGTATGTATGTATGTATGTATGTATGTTTGCATGTATGTATGTATGTAATGTATGTATGTATGTATGTATGTATAGATCAGACTGGAGCCTGGTGCAGCCATCTGGTTCGCCAGTCCTCAGTCAAATCGTTCAACCCATGCTAGCATGGAAAACGGACGTTAAACGATGATAATGATACACACACACACATAGAGTTTTTTTTTTTTAGCTTGGTACTTATTCAATTGTTCTCTTCTGCCGAACCGCTAAGTTACAGGGACGTAAACACACCACCATCGGTTGTCAAGCGATGTTCAGGGGGGGGGGGACACAAACACACACACATACACATACATATATACGATGGGCTTCTTTCAGTTTCCGTCTACCAAATCCACTCACAAGGCTTTGGTTGGCCCGAGGCTATAGTAGAAGACATTTGCCCAAGGTACCACGCTGTGGGACTGAACCCAGAACCATGTGGTTAAAAACCTAGTTTTTTGCCACCCCTGTCTCTCTCTCTCTCTCTCTCTCTCTCTCTCTCTATATATATATATATATATATGCATACACATTTTAAATTTTCTCATCAGCGCTACTTCGTCTCTTTTCCTACCTTATTCAGACCCTAATTACTGCCTCTCCCCCCTTTTTTCGCAATTGCTTAACCCCAAGTCAGCCTTTCATTACTGAGCGTTCCCGCCATGACCATTCCGTATTATTAAGCATACACACTGTAAATCTCAAGGAGGCTTGGCTGCTATTTCTAGAGACGAAAGATTGCCGTATATGTTTATGTTTAATATGCCTGTATGTGTATTTATATTGGGATACCATCCACACACACGTATGTTTATTTCTAGCAGGCTCTTTCGTCCGCGCAGTAATTACGATTGAGGATTCTAGCCACGAATATTATAAATAGTATCACACACGCACACACACACACGCAACGCCCATACATGTGTGTATGTGTTTGTGTGTGTGTGTGTAAATTAATCGGTTATTTGGAGGTCGTAGCTGATGATGTATTTTGGATCGCTCGCTACTACTACTATTTGTAGTAGTAGTAGATGCATGTACCTTTTATATATATGTATATATATATGATTAAATAAATGTTAATGGAGTCCCTCTAATGTATACCAATCGGAGCAACAGCCATGAAAATGACGATAATAATTATGTCAGTTTTCACACAAGGCCAGCTATTGTAGAGGCGGGTGGATCGGGGTGGGTTTATTTATATATATATATACCTTATTTAAAGCAGCAGAAAATTCAACAAAACCTTTTACTCTTTTCCCGTTGCTGGATAGAATTCACATATCGGTTCCATTCTAGCAAAAACTGTCCGACGAACGGGAACGTGATATTCAGAGTAACAGGTTTTGTTGAATTTTCTGCTGCTTTAAATAACGCATATTACTCTACCCCTGGTATTTGAGTACTCTTTTTTCCACCTTGTTTCACATTATGTGTTTACTCCGGTATATATATAAATGGCCAGATAACCGAAGAGATGGTGTTCTGAATTTCCACTTCGGCATCCGAAACTCAGAGTTTTATCTTGATTATTGTATAATTGTAACATATTATTTTACAGATAAACTTCCTCTATTTACATAATATTGAGGTCTCTTCCTTTCTTTTGTTATCTTACCGTTTTTACCAATATATATATATTGCCCTCTGTGTGTGTGTGTGTGTGTGTGTGTGAGCTGGAAGTTTTGCATACCGGACAGTAGCTGACTTGTGGAGTGGGGGTCACCAGGAGAGAATGTACACTGCCTCGGAGACCTGCCTCTCCTTTGAATAGGTTAAACAATTTGAATAGGTTAAACAATATATATATATATATATATATATAAATAAATAAATGGAGTTTAACGCAGATGTAATTCAAATTCTTTTTACTTCCGACACGTTTCGAAGATATCACTGATATTATTCCAAAGGAATAAAATGGTGTAAAACAATGTAATCTTCTCTTCAGGAGTTACAACCTTTTTACTTGTGTGACCGCGTGTGTATCGTTGGCGATTTTTTCCCCCATCCGTCTACTCTTCCTTGGATCTTTCCTTTATATATTATATAATATATATATATATATATATATATATATATATATATATATATATATATATATATATATATATTAGACGAAACCCACCTTTTATCAATTCAATAATGAAAAATTAAATTAGAAATGGTATAATTTAATTTTTCATTATTGAATTGATAAAAGGTGTTTTTTTTCTAATTTATATATATATATATTATATTTTGTGAAATTTGATTTAGTATTTCTAAATGAATTTCTCCCTGTAAGTTTGGAATAATTTTCCTTCATATTATTATGTATGTATATGTATATATATATATGTATGTATATATATTATATGTATGTATATGTATATATATATATATATATATATATGTATATATATATATATATATATATATATATATATGTATATATATATATATATATATAGTAACGATAAAAGGAATTTCGATTATCCCCACGTGGTGAGTTGTAATGTATATAAGAAATTAAAAAAGGAAAATACGCAAACTTACATAGTTTTAATATAATTTTTAATATATCGACCGGTTTCGCTATCGCTTTTCATGATATTGTTTTACTTATTTAAATATATATTAAGAGAAAATTTATATTCAAATAAGTAAAACATAATATCATGAGAGCGATAGCGAAACCGGTCGATATATTAAAAATTATATTAAAACTACGTAAGTTTGCGTATTTTCGTTATATATATATATACTAGCTGTTGTACATCGTAATTCCTGGGGGTAAAGATGTTCTATTGAAACGCTTAATTACGCAATTAAGCAATTTCGTTATAACTGTCACAAAAGGTGTATTTTCCGTCATGAAATAGTACAAAAAACTGTCAGCTGGAGGAGGGAGAGATTGTCGGAGGTTGGCAAGAGCAAAGACATTATTCTGCTTTGTGGAGGCATCCAGGAAAGAAAAACTATTGTTTTACTGTGAGAAAAACGCTGCTGAAGTGTTATGTGAAATTTGGCAATCGAGGATCGAATCCACGTTATGCCTGTATATACATACGACGGGCTTCTTTCAGTTTCCGTCGACGAAGTCCACTCATAAAGCTTTGGCCACCCTGGGGTTGTAGTAGAAGACACTCGCCCAAGGTGCTCTACTGTAGGAACGAACCCAGACCCAGGTGGTTGGGAAGGAATCATCGTACCACACAGCCATGCTTGCACCTATGGGAGGGAGCACTTCGTCGGTTACGACGATGAGGGTTCCGGTTGATCCGAATCAACGGAACAGCCTGCTCGTGAAATTAACGTGTAAGTGGCTGAGCACTCCACAGACACGTGCACCCTTAACGTAGTTCTCAGGGATATTCAGCGTGACAAGGCCGGCCCCTTGAAATAACAGGTACAACAGAAACAGGAAGTAAGAGTGAGAGAAAGTTGTGGTGAAAGAGTACAGCAGGGATCACCACGATCCCCTGCCGGAGCCTCGTGGAGCTTTTAGGTGTTTTCGCTCAATAAACACTCACAACGCCCGGTCTGGGAATCGAAACCGCGATCCTACGACCGCGAGTCCGCTGCCCTAACCACTGGGCCATTGCACCTATATATATACCCGTGCGTGTGTCCAGGGTTTGCCGTTTCCATCCACCTCGTAACGGACACATTAGATAACGATGTTCGATTGAAAAACAAAACCCCCCCCAAAAAAAAAACCAGACGGGAGGGGTGGCCATAGAGTGGAGTGTCTTTCAGAGGTTGACCTCAGAGATAAGAAAGAAAAAAACTGTCAACACCTTTCTGTCTCCCTCGTCTTTGTGGGACCATTGGAAAGAAAGCTGGATTTTGAAGTGGGTTTTTTTTTCTTGGGTGTGTTATGGGTTTCGTTATAACCTTTGCGTGTGTCCGTGCGGGAATGTGTGAGCCGGGCGGGCGGGGAAAGTCTGTTGCATTTTATCGTCGTTAGATGTTTTAAAATTTCCTATTGTGATGTGGATTATTATTATTATCATTATTAATTGTTATTATTATTATTATTATTATTTGATAGGACGGGGTGTGTGTGTGTGGTGTGTGTTTGTTTGTTTACGGCTATCGATAAAATGCGCACACTCGATATTTTCAAGGGCGTCTGTCCTCTAGATTGAAAACCGTAGAGAAGGAGTGAGAGAGAGACAGACAGACGGACAGATAGAGAAAGAGAGTTCTGTTTACGTGAAAGAAACGAACAACTCTATTTTTTTAACCCTATATACCCTCACCGTACTCCTTATATGTATTCGTGTATAAATTATGTGTATACACTTATATACATGCAAATATACATTTGTATATATGAATACACACAAACGCATATCTATACACATACTGTGTATATATATATATATATATATATATATATATATAATACACACGCACACATAGTGTAATGCATATATTACATTGTCTATCGATCGCTACTTTATATACTCGTATATTAGAGGTGTGTATGTGTGCACACGAAGTCGGGTGCTGGAAAGTTCCTGGCTCTAAGGGTGTCGTGAAGGGCCTGGATGGACCAACCTTCTCAGTTCTTCTACGGGACTTAGAAAAAGCTGAAAGACCACTGCAGTAAGTGTGTGAATGTGGGAGGGGAATGTGCTGAATAAAATCATAATTAACTGGTCCTTCTGTATTTTTTCTTTTACCCGAAGACGACAGTAGCTGACTTGTGGAGTGGGGGTCAACAGGAGAGAATGTACACTGCCTCGGGGACCTGCCTCTCCTTCGAATAGGTTAAACAATTCTAGTTTGAAGTCGAAACGGTCCGTGCCCGCAAACAGCACACACACACACATACACACACACACACACACACACACACACACACCATTTGCGTGTGTTTGTTATGTCGACTTGTAATAAAAACAATTTACCATCAAACTAAAAAATTACTCAATAGTTTTTGTAGAATACATATTTATTTTGTGGAGGCGCAATGGCCCAGTGGTTAGGGCAGCGGACTCGCGGTCGCAGGATCGCGGGTTCGATTCCCAGACCGGGCGTTGTGAGTGTTTATTGCGCGAAAACACGTCTCCAGCAGGGGGTGGTGGTGATCCCTGCTGTACTCTTTCGCCACAACTTTCTCTCACTCTTTCTTCTATTGGCCTGCTCGCTTAGCCAGCGGGGTGGCGTCATTCGAAGGCTAAAACAATGCGAAGCGCATTGTGACCAGCGATGTGTAGCAACATCTGATGGCCTGGTCGGTCACGTGATCACATATTCATTATACTTTATAACAGTGACTTCGAAGTATCGGGCCGTTTAGCTTTCGTTGGACTGTGTTCGTGTCTGTTGGTTATGACCAGTTCATGGGGATTACCCGGGATTTCGTGTCCATAAAGCGCTTAACTTTGACGAGACGTGTGTAAAGCTAAGCGGGTTATGAACGCAAAACCTTGGGTAACCTTATGATCAGGCCATAACTAACATTCTCCAAATTTTCTACCGTCCCGTAACTTAAAATGTGCTCCTTTCGGATTTATGATTTACTAATGATACCCAGAGATTTGCATGTATATCAATATTTGGGATCATTTCGGTTTGAACGGTAGTTTTTTCCCAGCGGTGTCACCCATAATTATGACCCTAGTATCGATCTATTGCATTTCAATCTGTTTTAGGGTTAAAGTTAGGGGTGGGGGAAGGGTATCTTTTTTCTTCAGAAATGTAAATAAACCCAATCTGTTTCTTAAACAAGGAGCATATTCATACGGCACAGAATGTTTTTTTTTACCTCAATAGACGTCAGTGATTGGTTGAAATTGCAGAAATTGAAGAAGAAAAACACAACAAATATCTTACAAACTATAGAATTTTCTCAATAAAGCCAAGAGAAAAAGATGTTTTATAAACACATTCTACCAGTATACGAAGTTTACAATTTTATTTAGTTAGCTAGAAATTATTTTTAAAAACTGCCGTTCAAACCGAAAAGATCCATGTTTCTTAAACGAGGGACATATTCATACGGCACAGAATGTTTTTTTTACCTCAATAGACGTCAGTGATTGGTTGAAATTGCAGAAATTGAAGAAGAAAAAAGCAACAGATATCTTACAAACTATAGAATTTTCTCAATAAAGCCAAGAGAAAAAAGATGTTTTATAAACACATTCTACCAGTATACGAAGTTTAAAAGTGTTTAGTTACGTGGGAATTATTTTTAAAAACTGCCGTTCAAACCGAAAAGATCCGACCGACGTGTGTAAATCTAAGCACGTTATGAACGCGAAACATTGGGTTACCCCTATGAACATCCTCGAAATATTCTACCGTCCCGTAACTTAAAATGTGCTCCTTTTTCGGGTACACAACAGATTTGCATGTGTATCAATATTTGTGCTATTCTTTCACTTTCTTTCTCAGCGGTTTGACCTCTGACCCGCAGTTTTATTTTTTTTTTGTTTTGTTTATGAATTTATTTAATTTTTTTTTTTACTTTTTTTTACTTTTTTACCTTTCTCGAATACAAACTCATAACATGGCGTCCTGTTCTACTCTCTCTCTCTCTCCTCTTGCAAAGCGCATTCCTTCCCCCGTCCTACTCCTCCTCCTCCTCTGCCGTCGCCGCCACCACCACCACCACCCATCATCTCTACCTCTCTCTCGTTGCCCTGCTTTCTTCCTTCCTTCCTTCGTTTCTCTCCACCACCACCACCACCACCACCACAACATCAACAACAACGACCATCAGTAAAAGTCAGGGAGATTCTTTATCAATGCTGCCATTCTCCCATACATTTTATTATTGCAATACAGGTTTCACCGCCACTACTACTACTACTACTGCTGCTGCTGCTACTACTACTACTACTACTACTACTACTACTACTGCTGCTGCTGCTACTACTACTACTACTACTGCTGCTACTACTACTACTACTACTGCTACTACTAGTTCTGCTACTACTACTACTAGTACTGCTACTACTACTACTAGTACTGCTACTACTACTAGTACTGCTATTACTACTACTACTACTGCTACTACTACTAGTACTGCTATTACTACTACTACTACTACTACTACTGCTACTAGTACTGCTACTACTACTACTACTACTACCACCACTACTACTACTACTACCACTACTACTACCACTACTACTACCACCACTACTACTACTACTACTACAGTAGTTGTAGTAGTAGCAACGGCAGCAATGTTTTGTGGTTGCCAAATGTTGTTACCTTGACATTCGGCCAATGAACTTGAGATGGTGTCGTGTTGCTTCGGTTTAGTTTGAAAAGCTTCGTTCTTTGAAAAAAAAAAACTTCACTCAAACCCCCTCCCTCGCTCTCTCTCTCTCTCTCTCTCTCTCTCTCTGTCTCTTTCTTTCTTTGTATCCGTCTGCCTGTCTATTTGTCTCTCTCTCTTTCTGACTCTCTCTGTGTTTCTTTGCCCCTCCCCCCGCCCTCCTCTCCCTCTCTCTCTGCGTTTCTTTGCCCGTCTGTCTATCTCTCACTCTTTTCCTCACTCTGTAGCTCTCTCTCTCTCTCTCACTCTCTCTCTCTGTTTCTTTGTCTGTCTGTATCTTACTCTCTCTGTCTCTATCTCTCTCTCTCTCTCTCTCTCTCTATATATATATATATATATATATATATCTCCTCTGTTTCTTTATCTGTCTGTGTCTTACTCTCTCTGTCTCTCTCTCTCTCTCATTATGTCTACCTGTCTTCTCTCTCTTTCCCCCTCTCCCTCCTCGTCACACACACACACACAGACACACACACTCTCTCTCTCTCTCTATATATATATATTCCCGTCTGTCTGTCTGTCTGTCTCTCTGTTACAATGTACGTATTGTTTGACCTCAAGGACATCAATACACACAACCGAAGCTGTTGCTGTTGTACAGTCGTAGTCACGTAGCTGTTATTGTTGTTATTATTGTTGCTGTTGGTGGTGGTGGTAGTAGTGGTGATGATGAGACTGTTTATGCACAATAGATAGTAGGTGAAATGGTAGTTGGTGGTTGGTATCGGATGTAGTAGTTTTACAGTAGTAGCTGCTATTTACGTGAAATGGAGCAGGTGATTGAAGGACGAGGTCGTGGTGGTCGTGGCGGGGGCGGCGGCGGCGGCGGTTATATGAATGTTAGTAGTAATAGTAGAGATAGCTGCCGTACTAGTGGTGGTGGTGGTAGTAGTAGTGGTTGTTATTGGTGTTGGTCGTGGTTGGAGGTCGTGGCTGTGAAACTAGTGGAGGGTGGTGATGTTGTTTATGGGATAGTCGTACTAGTGGTGGTGTTGCAAATAGTGGTAGTAGTTGTGTTATTGGTGGTGGTCGTGGTTGGAGGTCGTGGCTGAGAACCTAGTGGAGGGTGGTGATGTTGTTTATGGGATAGTGGAAGTAGTGGTAGTAGTTGTGTTATTAGTGATGGTCATGGTTGGACGTCGTGGCTGTGAACGTAGTGGAGAGTGGTGATGTTGTTTATGGGATAGTCGTACTAGTGGTGGTGTTGTAAGTAGTGGTAGTAGTTATGTTATTGGTGGTGGTCGTGGTTGGACGTCGTGGCTGTGAAACTAGTGAAGGGTGGTGATGTTGTTTATGAGATAGTGGTAGTAGTGCTAACTGTGGTGGTGGTGGTGGTTGTGGTATTGATGGTGATGTTGGCGATAGAAGTAGTAGTAGTTGTTATTGGTGTTGGTCGTGGTTGGAGGTTGTAATTGAGGAACTAGTGGAGGGTGGTGATGGTGTTTATGGAGTAGTGATAGTGGTAGTAGTGATGGTAGTGGTGATAGTGTTGTTGGAGGTAGTAGTAGTTATAGGAGTTGGTCGTGGCTGGAAGTCATGGCTGTGGAGCTAGTCCAGGGTGGGGATGGTGTTTATGAGATGGTGGTAGTAGTAGTAACTATGGTGGTGGTGGTAGTGGTGATGGTGATGTTGGAAGTAGTAGTAGTTGGTGGTGGTGGTGGTGGTGGTCATGGTTGGAGCTCATAGCTGTGGAATTAATAGAGGATGGTGATGGTGTTTATGGGATAGTGGTAGTAGTGTTGGTGATGTTGCAGGTAATCCTAGTAGTAGTTGTTATTGGTGTTGGTCATGGTTGGAGTTGTGGAATTAGTGGGAGGTGGTGATGGTAATCATAGCAGTTCCAGTTGGAGATAGTAGTGGTCATGGTTACGGTAGCTGGAGATCATAGTTGTTATACTAGTGGGGGCGGGAGGATTATAGGCAGCAGCAGCAGTAGTAGTAATGATGTGGTATTCTTGGATGTTGGAGGTTGTAGTTGTGGTGGTGGTGGTGGTGTTGGTGGCTGTGGTGCTACTGCAGCTGGTCTATTGGTTTTTATTAGTTGTTGGTACAGGATATAGTGCGGAGTGGTTTCAGATGTTCGATGCCCGGTGGTAGTTGGTTGTAGTTTAGCTCAAAGTCAACCCACATTGAGCAGACCTATGATCAACACAAAAACATTCCAACCATGACCATTCCATCCTTTTTATTTTCTACACATAGGCTCTAGCATGGTTGTGTGGTAAGAAGCTTGCTTCCCAGCCGCATGGTTCTGGGTTCTGGGTTCAGTCCCACTGCTTCACACCTTGGGCAAGTGTCCTCTCCTATAGCCTCAGGCCACCCAAAGCCTTGTGAGTAGATTTGGTAGATGGAAATTGAAAGAAGCGTGCTTGAAGTGATAAATTTACATAGTTATTGACGTTATGTCTATTTTCGGCATATTTGGCATTAGAAATTTTTTCTTTTGCCTTTACTTACACTACCGTCAGAAATTAATTAGCACCCTTGATTTGCTCTTCACTCAAGGTATGTGCTGTCACCTAGTGGCCATATCTCGAACTATTGCTTTGTTGCGAGCTCACTGTTGCGCAGAACGATGACGTAACTTTGTTTGCAGAGCAGTTTGAGAGTCTACAGCCTTATGATGTGAATAGCAGTGCAAAAACTTGGAGTGCGGATGCAGACAAATCTTCCTTGTTTAATAGATATAGGTAGCGCCTCGCAAGGACGAAATCACACCATACTAAGTTTCTCATCGCGTAAGACGTTTTGAACAGCTCATAGGTTAATCGATTTAACCTATTTAATGTAGAAATTTGAGAAGTGCTAATTAATTTTTGATGCAAGTGTATAAATTGTATATATATATATATATACTTACTTGGAAATGGATACATCACATTCAATTAAATGATAAATAATATATAATATATATATATATATATGTATATATTATACATGCATATATGGGTATAGGATGTCACCAAAGGTGCAAATAACATGAAATATGTAAACAATAAGCAAAAAGATGGAAAACAGGGCAAGTTAACACTGAGAAAGGACCCTTCATCAGTTGTGGGCTGTCTATCTACTCCTCATTTCGAGCATTCAACAAGTCTTCAATAGACAGCTGACAACTGATGAAGGGTCGGTCCTTTCTGTCTTAACTTCTCCTGTTTTCCATTTTTTTCTCATTGTTTACATAGTTCACTTGTTTGTTTACATATTTCGTGTTATTCGCACCATTGGTGATGTCCTGTACCCATACATGCATGTATTTATATATGATTATATATGTGACTGCGTGTGTATTGTTGGCGATTTTTTTTCCTCTGTCTTCCCTTCTCTGGATCTTTCCTTCTCCTATGTTTCCGACGAAGAGCTCCGCTTGAAATGTAAAAACCCTCCTTCATCCCTTCCTTCCTGAGCGTCCAATAATACTATATTTGTTCCACGTCCTTGTTTTTGTTGTGTTTTCTCTTTGTGTTTTCATGTTTGGATTAACTATATATATATATTATGGAGATGTACTTGCATAGCAAGCGACCTGATCTGAGATCATGTGCTGGAACGGAAAAAATTGCAGCATGGAAGGTTTTTATAAGCTATTTAAAAACACACAAAAACCGTTAGATTCACTTCAACATTTAAATTTAATTTGCCAAAATATTTTCGTCTCTTTGAAACCGTGACTGACAGAATTCTGTGCAACACAGAATTTTGTCAGTGAACAGGTCTCGGTCTCAAAGCGACAAAAATATTTTGGCAAATTAAATTTAAATATTGTATATTATTTGTTATTTATCTGCTAACCAACCACATGGTTCTGGGTTCAGTCCCACTGTGTGGCATCTTGGGCAAGTGTCTTCTGCTATAGCCTCGGGCCGACCAAAGCCTTCTGAGTGGATTTGGTAGACAGAAACTGAAAGAAGCCCGTCGTATATATGTATATATATATATATAGGCGCAGGAGCGGCTGTGTGGTAAGTAGCTTGCTTACCAACCATGGGTCCAGGTTCAGTCCCACTGCGTGGCACTTGGGCAAGTGTCTTCTACTATAGCCTCGGGCCAACCAAAGCCTTGTGAGTGGATTTGGTAGACGGAAACTGAAAGAAGCCCATCGTATATATGTATATAAATATGTTGTGTGTGTTTGTGTGTTGTCCTAGATAGACATACGCTGGAAAAAAGATGGAATGGTCACAGATGGAACATCTTTGATCATAGATCTGCAGGATCAGAGCTGGCTTGGCTAAATAACAACAACAAGTCTTGCCTCTGACCCCTGCCAAGAATGGTTTCTACTGACCTTCATACTTAGATTTAGGACAAGTGGAAGCATGGATTGTGGTTGCTAGGGAAACCTGCTGAGTGCGGCTGTCCTTGTTGAAAGATATCAGAGACATTTAAGTGCTGTACTTCTTTGATGAGCTTGGCATGTTTGTAATATATCTCTGCTTTTTATGTTTTTACTTGTTTTAGTCATTAGACTGCGGCCACACTGGAGCACCGCTTTGAAGAATTTCAGTACTTATCATTATTATTATTATAGTCATTTTGTTTTTTTAAAACCTGATACTTCGTCGGTCTTTTTTGTGGAACTGCTAAATTATGGTTGTCAAGCGGTTGTTGGGAGACAAATACCGACACAAAGATACACATAGACAAATACCAAATCTACTCACAAGGATTTGGTTAGCCTAAGCCTATAGTAGAAGGCACTTGCCCAATGTGCCACACTGTGGGACTGAACCTGGAACCATGTGGTTGGGAAGCAAGCTTTTTACACATGCCTACACTATATATATATATAAAATGTGACCTCGTGTGTACCGTTGGCGATTTTTTTTCCTCTGTCTTCCCTTCTCTGGATCTTTCCTTCTCTTATGTTTCTGACGAAGAGCTCCGCTCGAAACATTAAACCCTCCTTCTTTCCTTCTTTCCCAAGCGTCCAATAATTCTATATTTGTTCTACGTCCTCGCGTTGTGTTTTCTCTTTGTGTTTTCATGTTTGTATTTCTCCTCTCATGTGACTGCTGGTCAACAAGCCTTTCGGCTTCTGACCAGCGCCACGAGAACATCAACAGCTAAACTAAGTTATAGTGTCTATTAGTCGTAAGACACCCACTGTTTTTGTCCTGTTATTACTATATGCTTTTTGTATTTATATTCGTGTGGCATCGTCCGTTTTCTGTCCTTGTTTGTAACATATCTTCGCTCCTTTTTCCAAGAATCTAAGTGTCGTAGCTTCGTTTTCCTTGGGCTGGCCGGATCGAAGCGATCTCAAGATAAATCAGCCGAAATTCAGATTATCCGTTCTTGACTGAAGATTATAGGCTTTGAATGTCCCGTCCGTCTTTGTATTGTCTTCTAATGTTTTACTTCTTGCCCAGTTTTATTTTTCTAATTAATATATATATATATATACTCAGCAGTAAACTCTTTGCTCATATTTTTCCTTGAAGAACGGCTGGCTCAGTTAAGGATCTTAGCATTTAGAGTTATAACCAAAAATAGCAAAAAAATGGAAAAAAATGATGGTAAATTTTTTTTTGAGTCAAAAGGATGGAGGTTGCCTCCCCTAGACAGTTGTGGTTCGTGTTCTGATTCTCGACCCCATGTCGAATTTTTGTCGATTTTTTTCAGAAATGGGGAAACTTTTCTAAAATTTTGGCTGCGTTAGTTTGGAATTATGACATTGGGCTATTGTTGTGTCCAGTTTCATCAGATCGGTTGAACCGTGGTCAGGGTGATGGTACAAGCAAACAGACACACTAACCACGCACAGACAAACTGCCGTATATATATATATATATATATATATATATATATAAATACAAGCACTATTTGTGTCCAGTTAACCTTTATTTGGCAGTAAACAAACCAAATACAACTGTCCTCAAACGAGGACAGTGGGTTAAAATGGGTTAATGTAATGATTGTATTGTCCTTTGTACATCCTGGTGTATTTAAAATGCAAAATTATGTTTGTTTTGTAATTTTCATTTTGGTTGTGAAATGAAACAATTGTTGGTGAATATGTTAATTAATTAATTAATTACATCCATTAGGTCTCTCTGTTTTCTAACTCGATAATATATATACAAGGCATAGGAGTGGCTGTGTGGTAAGTAGCTTGCTTACCAACCACATGGTTCCGGGTTCAGTCCCACTGCGTGGCACCTTGGGCAAGGTCTTCTACTATAGCCTCGGGCCGACCAAAAACCTTGTGAGTGGATATGGTAGACGGAAACTGAAAGAAGCCCGTTGTATATATGTATATATATATATGTGTGTGTGTGTATGTTTGTGTCTGTCTGTGTTTGTTTCCCCCCCAATATCGTTTGACAACTGATGCTGGTGTGTTTACGTCCCCGTAACTTATATCTATGTATATATATATATTATATATATTATATTTATATATATATATATTAATATATATATATATATATATATTATATATATATATTATAATATATATATATATTTACTCTTACTCTTTTACTGTTTCAGTCATTTGACTGCGGCCATGCTGGAGCACCGCCTTAGTCGAGCAAATCGACCCTGGACTTATTCTTTGTAAGCCCAGTACTTTTCTATCGGTCTCTTTTGCTGAACCGCTAATGACGGGGACGTAAACACACCAGCATCGGTTGTCAAGCAATGCTAGGGGGACAAACACAGGCACACAAACATATACACACACACACATATATATACATATATACGACAGGCTTCTTTCAGTTTCCATCTACCAAATCTACTCACAAGGCTTTGGTCAGCCCGGGGCTATAGCAGAAGACACTTTGCCCAAGATGCCACGCAGTGGAACTGAACCCGGAACCATATGGTTGGTAAACAAGCTACTTACCACACACACACATATATTATATATATATATATATATATATGGTTAAGAAGCTAGCTTTCCAAAACCACATTACCAAATACACAGACAAGGCATTGGTTGACCCTGGGCTATAGTAGAAGACATGTAACTAAGGTACCGTGCAGTGCAATTGAACCTGAAATCCTGAGGTTTGCAAAGCTGGCTTCTTAGCCATACGACCCGGTCTAAAACCAAGTTTAGATTATTAATGAGCAGAGATACAAAGGAGCCCCAGTGTGCAGCATTGGATCTGTTGAAACTATGCTGCAAGATGTTCTCATGTCTTGATAAGAATTTGTCAGTGTTTATAACGAAGGTAATTTGGATGTTTTTAATAAAGTCATCTTGCGCATTTTGCTTTTTGATCTGTGTGTGTGTGTGTGAGAGAGAGAGAGAGAGAGAGTTTAGTAAGTAGTAAGTCATTATATCAATGCTATTATCTTGTGCATGTATTAGACTTAGCATGTCTACAATATATATATCTAATAATTATATAGATAATCAAAGCAATTAAGATTAGTACTTCCAATGAATTTACTTGAATGTGTACTTAACTTAGACGCACCAGAAAACTATATGGTTTATCCATACAGTAATTTATATGCCTCTAATGGAACTATCTCCAATATCTCATGAGTATAGCCTCACCCACTAGATGTCTAGAGAACTCAAATGCATTTTTGCTGATGCATACGGGACACTTTTATCTGCTGCAATTTTTGCAACTTGTCATAAAGCCTGTCTTTGTATGAAACATTGTACTAAAAACCATCCATTCTTGTTGCTTCTTTCTCGTATATATATATATATAATATATATATATATATGTAAAAAGAGAGAGAGAGAATACTGATAGATATTGATAATAAAATAGATACAAGGCATTTAACATATATGTATATATATATATATATAATAATACATACATATATATATATATATATATACGGAGTAAACACATAAATGTGAAACAACGTGGAAAAATGAGTACTCAATACCAGGGGTAGAGTAATATGCTTTATTTAAAAGCAGCAGAAATTCAACAAAACCTGTTACTCTGAGTTTCACGTTCCCGTTCGTCGGACAGTTTTTGCTATTTTAACAAAAACTGTCCAACACACGGGAATGTGAAACTCTGAGTAACAGGTTTTGTTGAACTTCTCCTGCTTTTAAATAAAGTATATATATATATATACTCTTTACTTGTTTCTTGTTTCAGTCACGACTCTGACTCCAACTCCACAGCCCTGGTTTGTACGGCTGGATGCATTTCCCTGATGCCAACCACTCAACAGAGTGTACTGGGTGCTCTTGTGTGGCACCAGCACAAATGCTTTTCATGTAGTGCCTGCAGGGAGCTTATCCCGTGGCACAGCAGCATGTAGCGCTTACCAAATTCACTTGCAAGGGATTAGTTGATCTATGGATATAATAGAAGACACTTGCAGAACCTACTGCACAGTGGGATTGAACCTGGAACCACATGGTTGAAATGCAACCTTCTTAGCTACACAGTCACATCTGTTCCTATATGTCGACATTTCTTTCTAACCATTGCTGAGATAATTGCCAATAAAATCGTTAGTCTAACACATATTTTAGTGGAAATTAAGTGGATTTTTACTGTCATTGTTAATTAGCTTCGCTTGTTTGTTTAGTTATCATTGTTGTTAATTATTCAAATTCAGACCAACCTTAAATGGCATGGCAGACCTCATTCAAACGCAATTACTGAAATTAGTATACTCTCTCTTTTACTCTCTTACTTGTTTCAGTCATTTGACTGCGGCCATGCTGGAGCACTGCCTTTAGTCGAGCAAATCGACCCCGGGACTTATTCTTTTGTAAGCCCAGTACTTATTCTATCGATCTCTTTTGCTGAACCGCTAAGTGACGGGGACGTAAACACACCAGCATCGGTTGTCAAGCAATGCTTGGGGGACAAACACAAACACACAAACATATACACAACACATATATATATATATATATGTATGTATATTATATATATATATATATATATATATATATATATATATATATATATTATATATACGATGGGCTTTCTTTCAGTTTCCGTCTACCAAATCCACTCACGAGGCATTGGTTGGCCCGAGGCTATAGCAGAAGACACTTGCACAAGGTACCCACCAGTGGGACTGAACCCGGAACCATGTGGTTGGTAAGCAAGCTACTTACCACACAGCCACTCCTGCGCCTATGTTTTTTTTTTTAAATTTCATGTTTTGTCATTTAGCAATGTTTGCTCTACATGTTGTAATTTTTAGCAGTTGTAATGTTCATCATCATCATCATCATCATCACCATTATTGTTGTCGTTGTCATCATAGTTCAGCCAACCCTATTACGAATTTTTAGCTTGGCATTGTCGTCATCACCATCATTGTCATCACAACCAGTGCTGTTCTGACAATACCGCGGTGCCCCAAGTAGGGCGTCTCTAACTATCTCCTCCTTACTTCTTTGTCCAGCACTGTGAACTCTTCTTTCTCTTTCTATCCCTAATGGTGTCCGATGCTTTTGGAACATAATCTTTTACATGTTTCAATCTATGATGGGATTCCACACAGTTTCCTTCTACCAAATTCACTCACAAAGCATTGGTCAGCCCAGTGCTGTAGTTATAGACACTTGCTCAAGGTCCTGTGCAGTGGGACTGAACCTGAAGCCACATGGTTTGCAAAGCAAGCTTCTATAAGCAAAATTTCAAACAGATCATGACACAAAAAACTGCCTGAAGGCCACTGACTGCTCAAAAGCCCACAGATATATTAAATTTGATAAAGGTTTTAGTAAAGATCCAAGACTCACAAAGGGGAAGCATTTCAGGTTCGTAGTTACAGGGCCCTCCTACTGCATTAGGAAGGGCATCCAGCTGTAGGAACCATGCCAAAGCAGACAATGGTACCTAGTTCAGCTCTCCAGCTTGACTAGCTCCTATGAAACCATCATGGAAGAGGGACATTAAATGATGATGATTTGGTGTGTGTATATAGCAGGCACATGCCGTCAGTAATTACTCAGGATAGGCAGTTGGGGACCTTCATGTAGTAAAGGATCATCAAAAGATTTGTCAGTAGATAAAAGGATATAAAGATATAAAGATGGTCAATATAGGCGCAGGAGTGACTGTGTGGTAAGTAGCTTGTTTACCAACCACATGGTTCTGGGTTCAGTCCCACTGCGTGGCACCTTGGGAAAGTGTCTTCTACTATGGCCTCAGGCCGACCAAATCCTTGTGAGTGGATTTGGCAGACGGAAACTTAAAGAAGCCCATCGTATATATATATATATATATATATCGTGTGTGTGTCTGTGTTTGTGCCCCACAACATCGCTTGACAACTGATGCTGGTGTGTTTGTGTCTCCGATACTTAGCAGTTCGGCAAAAGAGACCGATAGAATAAGTACTGGGCTTACAAAAAAGAATAAGTCCCGGGGTCGAGTTGCTCGACTAAAAAAGGCGGTGCTTCAGCATGGCTGCAGTCAAATTACTGAAACAAGTAAAAGAGTAAAGAGTAATAGCCAACTCCTTAAGCTAAACGTTACCTGCCTTGTCAGTTCTCATGTTTTGTGAAGTTTTAATGTCTACCTTTGTTTATATTCTATAGCCATTGTAAAATTTGATAAGCAAGCAGAGCAGTACTTTATGTGTGTGTGTGTGTTCTAATTCACCTGTCAGTATTTTATCTCTCCAATAGATTTGCATTCATGTCGCAAGCCCTTAACTTCTTAGTATGAATGTAATGTTGTGTGTTGAGTTATTGTTCAGTCTAATTGCGTCATATCTTGTTTACGTTACTAAAAGGACACTGAATAAGCAGAAAATGTCGGTAGACCTACACAAGTGGCTCTTTGACTTTTGTTGGGGGTTGACAAAAAGCCCCCTCTACCTTCCTGCTGGAGTGTGTATGTGTGTGTATGGTGCGGTTACTCTTACTCTTTACTCTTTTACTTGTTTCAGTCTTTTGACTGCGGCCATGAGGAGCACCGCCTTTAATCGAGCAACTCGACCCTGGGACTTATTCTTTTGTAAGCCCAGTACTTATTCTATCAGTCCCTTTTGCTGAACCGTTAAGTAACGGGGATATAAACACTAGCACGATTGTCAAGCATGCTAGGGGGACAAACACGACACACAAACATACACACGCATATACATATATATATATATATATACGACGGGCTTCTTCAGTTTCTTCCGTCTACCAAATCCACTCACAAGGCTTTGGTTGGCTTGAGGCTAAGTAGAAGACACTTGCCCAAGGTGCCACGCAGTGGGACTGAACCAGAACCATGTGGTTGGTAAACAAGCTACTTACCACACAGCCACTCCTGCGCCTTAGTCTCATTCAGATTAAAAACCTCCATCGTCGTCGTCGTTGTCATCATAATTGTGATCATTTGATGCTCATTCTCGATGCTTGCATGAGTCAGACGGAGTTTCTTTGAGGTAGATTTTCTATAGCTGGATGCCCTCCCTGTCACCAACTCTCGTCGGTTTTCCCAAGCATGCTAATATTTTGCCATGCCCTGCCCTGACATGTTTTTTAATGGAAGACCAGAAAATGAACAACCTCGCTTGTATGATAGTGATGTCAAGCCAGAGACACAAACACACACACATACATCCACATATATATAATTATGTTTGTTTTTACGTCTAGGCGCAGGAGTGGCTGTGTGGTAAGTAAGTTGTTTACCAACCACATGGTTCTGGGTTCAGTCCCACTGCGTGGCACCTTGGGCAAGTGTCTTCTACTATAGCCTCGGGCCGACCAAAGCCTTGTGAGTGGATTTGGTAGACGGAAACTGAAAGAAGCCCGTCGTATATATGTATATTTATATGAGGTTGGCGATTTTTTTCCTCTGTCTTCTCGTCTCTGGATCTTTCCTTCTCCTATGTTTCCGATGAAGAGCTCCGCTCGAAACGTTAAACCCTCCTTCTTTCCTTCTTTCCTGAGCGTCCAATAATACTATATTTGTTCCACGGCCTCGCGTTGTGTGTTTTCTCTTTGTATTTTCTTGTTTGGATTTACTGTATATATATATATATATATATATATATATATATATATATATATAATACATATATATATGTATATATAATATATATATATATATATATATATATATATATTATATATATATACATATATAATATATATATATTATCATCATCATCATCATCATATGTCCGTTTTCCGCGCTAGCACGGGTTGGACGGTTTCGACCGGGGTCTGGGGAGCTAGGGACTGCCCCAGGCTCCAGTCTAGTCTGGCAGTGTTTCTACAGCTGGATGCTCTTCCTAACGCCAACCACTCCGCGAGTGTGTAGTGGGTGTTTTTATGTGCCACCTGCACAGGTGCCAGAGGGGTCTGGCATCGGCCACGTTCGGATGGTGCTTTTTATATATATTATATATATATATATATGCGTGTGTGTGCTTGTGTGTCTGTGTTTGACCCCCTAGCATTGCTTGACAACCGATGCTGGTGTGTTTACGTCCCCGTTACTTAGCGGTTCGGCAAAAGAGACCGATAGAATAAGTACTGGGCTTACAAAAAGAATAAGTCCCGGGGTCGAGTTGCTCGATTGAAGGCGGTGCTCCAGCATGGCCGCAGTCAAATGACTGAAACAAGTGAAAGAGTAAAGAGAAAGAGTTATACATAAAGTCAGTTTAATATTGAATTGAAGGATTACTCAGGACATTTTCGTTGAGTGGAATCTGATGAAGGCGAATGAGCAAGACAAAGGTTCAAATTCATTGTCAGCCTTCTCCTGGTAACATTTTAATGAACAATTCATATGCAAGCATGGCTCTGTGATAAGAAGTTTGCTTCCCAACCATATGGTCTTGGGTTCAGTCCCACTGTGTGGCACTTTGGGCAAGTGTCGTCTACTTATCTCTGCCTCGGATCGACCAAAATCTTGTGAGGGGATTTCATAGATGGAAACTGAGAGAAGCCTATCGTGTGTGTGTGTCTTTGAGTCTGCGTATGTCCACCACCACTGCTTCACACACAGCATTGGTTTATTTATGTCCCTGTAACTTAGTGGCTTGGCAAAAAGAGGCTGATAGAATTAATACCAGGCTTAAAAGAATAAGTACTAGTGTGTATCCATATACACATCCCCCCCCACACACACCACACTATGGGCTTCTATACAGTTTCTGTCTAACAAATTCGCTCTCAAGATATTGGCTGACCTGTGGCTATAGTAGAAGACACTTGACCAAGATGCTGTTCAGTGAGATTGAACCTAAAACCACATGCTTGCAAAGTAAGCTTCTTAACCACACACCCTTCCCTTTGTACATATATGAACAATGGGCTTCCACACAGTTTCCATCAACCAAACAAATTCACTCACAAGGCGCTGATCAGCCTGGGGTTATGGCTGGAGACGCTGGCCCAAAGTTCCACACAGTGGGACTGAATCCTAAACCCCTAATTTACAACTTCTCAACCGTACACCCATTCATGCTTTGTATACTGAATATCCTTCAAGGCATTAGAACATTTGCGTGTGCTTTGAAAGGGATTTGACTGTTGTTTCTAGCTGGCCGCGCAACGACTGTAGAGACACCCTCCCTTGCTTGAAGTTAGCTCTGTGCATGTGTATGAATGTGGGAGGAGGTAGTGAGAAATGTTAAATACCAATATCATGTTTATATGCGTTGGTATGTTAGTAGATTGGTGCATTAGCTCAACCTGTAGATTGTAGGATTAAATATCTGAGTGTTTCATTTCATTTCACTGTCTTCTCTTCACTTTTTGTTTTGGAGGTATGAGTTTTCTTCAACTATCAACAACAGGATGCATCAGCCAACATGGTTTGACCTTGAGCAAATGCCTTTCTTGTTTTGTTGTTTTTTTTAATCATTTACATAAGAAATGCTCAATTCCTCCGACATACACACACAGATATACACTCGTGTATATAAGGCAGTGAGCTGGCAGAAACGTTAGCACGCCGGGCGAAATGCGTAGCTGTATTTCGTCTGCCGTTACGTTCTGAGTTCAAATTCCGCTGAGGTTGACTTTGCTTTCATCCTTTCGGGGTCGATAAATAATGTATCAGTTACGCACTGGGGTCGATGTAATTGACTTAATCCTTTTGTCTGTCCTTGTTTGTCCTCTCTGTGTTTAGCCCCTTGTAGGTAGTAAAGAAATAGGTATTTCGTCTGCCGTTATGTTCTGAGTTCAAATTCCACTGAGGTTGACTTTGCCTTTCATCCTTTCAGGGTGGATTAAATAAGTCCCAGCTACACACTGGAGTCAATATAATCGACTTAATCCATTTGTCTGTCCTTGTTTGTCCCCTCTGTGTTTAGCCCCTTGTGGATAGTAAAGAAATAGGTATTTCGTCTGCCGTTATGTTCTGAGTTCAAATTCCGCTGAGGTCGACTTTGCCTTTCATCCTTTTGTAGTCGATTAAATAAGTACCAGCTACTCACTGGGGTCAATATAATCGACTTAATCCCTTTGTCTGTCCTTGTTTGTCCTCTCTGTGTTTAGCCTCTTGTGGATAGTAAAGAAATAGGTATTTCGTCTGCCGTTACGTTCTGAGTTCAAATTCCGCTGAGGTCGACTTTGCCTTTCATCCTTTTGGGGTCGATTAAATAAGTACCAGCTACACACTGGGGTCAATATAATCGACTTAATCTGTTTGTCTGTCCTTGTCTGTTCTCTCTGTGTTAAGCCCCTTGTGGATAGTAAAGAAATAGGTATTTCGTCTGCCGTTACGTTCTGAGTTCAAACTCCGCTGAGGTCGACTTTGCCTTTCATCCTTTCGGTGTCGATTAAATAAGTACCAGCTACACACTGGGGTCAATATAATCGACTTAATCTGTTTGTCTGTCCTTGTTTGTTCTCTCTGTGTTAAGCCTCTTGTGGATAGTAAAGAAATAGGTATTTCGTCTGCCGTTACGTTCTGAGTTCAAATTCCACCTAGGTCAACTTTGCCTTTCATCCTTTTGGGATCGATTAAATAAATACCAGCTACACACTGTGGTCAATATAATCGACTTAATCCGTTTGTCTGTCCTTGTTTGTCCTCTCTGTGTTTAGCCCCTTCTGGATAGTAAAGAAATAGGTATTTCGTCTGCCGTTACGTTCTGAGTTCCAGTAAATTTAGTACCAGTAAAACACTGGGTTCGATGTTAACCACACAACCAACATTTAATTGTTACAACACAATTATTTCTAGTTTTTAAAGAAATTTTATACTTTGTTTTTTTTAATGTTCTATGTATTAATTATGGTAACAATAATCCAACTCCCTTAAAAGCCAGTTTGTTTCCCATCATTGTCACCTCATCTTTATGTCTTTGTTTTTGTTGTTGAAAGATGTGAAGATGCCTTGCTAATTCCTAATGCTTTCTGGCTGTTTTCTGTTTCTGACAAAAGTTATACTTCTTATATTTATAGTGCCTTCACCAAGTTGGCAAATTAATTTTTCCGATTTTGTTGATGAATCATTTCGGAAGATGTGTAAGTCTTCTCTGCTAAAACAAAGCAGAGAAAAAAAATCACAGCTAAACCCTCCTGTCCCATTGCAATCTTGTGCTTTTATATATACAAGGAAAACTGGTTTACTTCCGCACCAGAAAATTGGTTTGCAAGTGTTGAAAAGTTCACCTGGGATTTGAAACAGATTTTAGTTTGTTTTTTCCATTTTATATATTTAAATTTTATTTTTTTATTACAATACCATACCGGTTTCAACGATTATATTATTTTTCATAGTGGGCTTAAAAAACCAAAATCTTCAGTACGTTTCATGACAAAATTATGTGATGAAAATTCAAGTGTTTAATGAGTTTCACAGCAGTAAGAAAAAAAAAAACTGTTGTGTAGTATTTTAATGAATCCAAAAAATTTTAAAGAACTAAAATTTATTTTAAAACCTATTTTCAACCACCAACCAATTTTCTTGGTATGTATACATATGTATATATATATATTCCTTGGTCATTCCTTATTAAAGTTAGCTTCTTTTTGTGTCCCCTTCGAAATCTATTCTGTTATAGCAGCTAGTACCCTCATACCTATATGTATGTATATATTCTCCTTGATTTAAATTAGTTTCTATGTGATGACTAGTTCCAAATCAATTATAGTGACTTGTATTGCCTATATATATATACATACATACAAATAGATATAGATAGATAGTTCCTTTGTGAAATTCCTTCTTTCAATGGTGTTTGCACTGAGTGTTTTTTTAGATATATTTGTTGTTTAGCCCTCAAGTCTACCCTTGTTGAGTAAATCTATGATCAAACGGGCAACTGTCTATGTCTGATAACTGAGCTGGATTTGATGACAGTGGACAGTCATCCACTATAGACCACTGAACCACAATAGCCCAGATGTTAGTGTAGTTCTGTTTACTCACTCTGCCTTCTACATATCCTTGCTATGAAACATGCACAAACACATGTATTTAGAATTTTTAGCACTGTGTACTTTGCTTGAACCAGGTTGTTTGGAACAAAATAAATGGTGAATGTAATTTTTATGTGAACATTTCATGTTTTTCAATCAAAGAGTTTTGTCCAGAGCATTATATTTTTCAGTATGTTCAGGGTGTCGTATATTATTTCATTGTTTGAACTAATTTGATATTTATTTGTAGACTAGCAGTATCACCCGGCGTTGTTCGGGTTTGTAAGGGAAATAACTATATAAGCATTTTTAGAGAGTTATAGCCAAAAAATAGCAAAAAAATGCATTAAAAATGGGAAAAAAATGATGGTAAATTTTTTTTTAAATCGTTGACTCATCGTAGACATTTTTAGAGAGTTACTTCCCTTATATAATAGCGAAAAGATGCATTAAAATGGAAAAAAATGATGGTAAATTTTTTTTTAAATAGTAGACTCATCATAGACGCGTGCTAATACCCAGAAGGGCTCGATATGAATCACAACTATAAGATACCCGGTTTTGGTTAAACTGCACCGCAAAATGTGGGAGTAGTTAGGAATCTAAATCGTAGGAGACAGACAGCACGCAACCTCACTTTTATATATAAAGATATGTAACTGACATCTGTGTGTGTATGCATGTATATTTGCAACTACACACACATATTTGTATGTATACACATGCATATATATGTGTGTGTGTGTGTATTTATATATATATGTATGTATTTACATATGTATTTGCATATATATATGTGTGTGTGTGTGTGTGTGAGTGTGTGTATTTACATATATATTTGCATATATATATATACATATATTTCCATGCAGAAACGTTAGCACGCCGGGCGAAATGTGTAGCCGTATTTCATCTGCTGCTACATTCTGAGTTCAAATTCCGCCAAGGTCGACAGGTCGACTTTGCCTTTCATCCTCTCAGGGTCAATAAATAAAGTACCAGTTTCGCACTGGGTCGATGTACTCGACTTAATCCCTTGTCTGTCCTTGTTTGGCCCCTCTATGTTTAACCCCTTGTGGATAGTAAAGAAATATATATATATATATATATAATATATATATATATATATATAATATATATATATAGGTTATAAAATGAGATAGGGGTTGAAAATTCAACCCACCATGGGATAATATATATCCAATATACTGCCAGATAGGTACCCAACAAGATTAATACATAGATGTTAAAAATTGTCAAACAATCAGTTCATCTATTGTATTATATGGGTAAAGGTAATAATATTACCGTAGGAACATATAATAACAAAGGGTAAAATTAATTAATTAAAAAGTAATCAGTAATTTCACCAAGTAGTCACCACATACCGAAGTTTAGAAATAGCAGTCAAAAAATCTTAGATAGAAGGAAGTAGAAGGAATAGCTAAAATTTTTTGACTGCTATTTCTAAACTTTGGCATGTGGTGAAGCAAATCTTTGCTGAACCCTAATTATAAAGTATATATATATATATATGCATTTACATATGTTTGCATATTTATAGATATATATTGATGTATATGAATGTATGTATGTATGGTGGTGTCACATAAAAAGCATCTGTACTGGTGCAAAGTGAAAAGCCTGCAGTCCACACCGTAAAGTGGGTGGCATTTGGAAGAGCATCCACCCTTAGAAATCATACCAAAAGGGACAATTGTAACCTGGTGCAGCTCTCTGGCTTGCCAGTTCCTGCCTACCCATCCGATCCATGCCAGCCTGGAAAACATATGTTAAATGATGATGAGGATGATATACAGGGGAGCAAGAGATGCATTTTATGCGTGTGTGTGTGTGTGTGTGTGTGTGTGTGTGTGTGTGTGTGTGTGCATGCACACACATGCCTGTATACATCATCATCATCATCATCATCATCATCTCTGTTTAACATCTGTTTCCATGCTGGCATGAATTAGTTTGACAGCAGCTGTACAGGCTTCATTTGTCTATTTTGGTTTGGCTTCAATGTCTGGGTGCCCTTCCTAATGGCAACCACTTTACTGGGTTTCAAAATCTCTCGTGGAGGCGCCATCCAACCAAAATGCAAATATATGGGAAACTATCACCTGTGTCATCTCTTGTGAAAGGTAGGAGAGTCCAGTTTGCTGGACATTGTTGTAGAGCTGAAAACGAGGCAATTTCTACTCTTCTCCTCTGGAACCCATCTACTCGCGATACCAGAGGACGCACACTCTCCTACCCTGATGTAATCTTCTGGGATACAGGCATCCAGCAACAGGACCTCCGTAATGCTATGATGGACCGTGAAGTCTGGCGTAGCATGGTAAATTCCATTGTCTCGACCACGGTTGCAATACCAGAGGGCGCACACTCTCCTACCCTGATGTAATCTCCAGGGATACAGGCATCCAGCAACAGGACCTCCGTAATGCCATGATGGACTGTGAGGTCTTGTGTAGCATGGTAAATTCCATTGTCTCGACCACGGTTGCAATACCAGAGGACGCACACTCTCCTACCCTGATGTAATCTCCAGGGATACAGGCATCCAGCAACAGGACCTCCGTAATGCTATGATGGACCGTGAAGGCTGGCGTAGCATGGTAAATTCCATTGTCTCAACCACGGTCGAACAATGATGATGATGACTGGGTTTCATGCCTTGTTGTATCTTCCAAGCAATGCCACCCTGCTAGCTGAGCAAGCAGGCCAATACTTTCATACACATATGCATATATGTATATAGATATGTTTCGAGATTAAATGTCTGACAGTAGCTACTGTTAATACGATTATAATTTTTCAGTCTATTAACCTCAGTATTAAAGATGAACTACCTTATTTAATATATTTACACTGTGTTTTAATTGGTTTAATTTCTGACCATCAATAGATGTCTTATTCCATTATACACACTTACTACCAGACAAATATTATGTACATGCCTTTATTTGTAGATGCTTTTAGCCAGTAGGTCACTGGTGCACTTAGAAAGACTGCTTGTTCATATGCATTCTGGTATTATGTATATACATAGAAATAATCTGGTGTTTTTAGATGTATGTATATGTGTATAATATATATACATATATATATATATATTGTTGTGTCTAGGGAAAGTCATTATGTCAATATTATTAGTGCACACACTGGTTCAACTCCACTCCTTTATTATTAGTCAGTTGGTTAAATATCCAAATCCAATAGCTGATTGTTTGATAATTATATATATATATCTTTATATATAAAACTAAAGTTGTGTGTGTCTGTCTCCTCCGATTTAGATTCCTAACTACTCCCACTTTTGCGGTGCAGTTTAACCAAAAGCGGGTATCTTATAGTCGTGATTCATATCGAGCCCTTCTGGGTATTAGCACGCATCTACAATGAGACTATGATTTTAAAAAAAATTTACCATCATTTTTCCGCATTTTTAATGATTTTTGCTTGGGTTATATAAGGGAAGTAACTCTAAAAATGCTTATATAGTTATTTCCCTTACAAACCCGAGCAACGCCGGGCGATACTGCTAGTATATATATATATATAGTTCAAATTTATAGATAGGTGTAGGGACAACAAGCAAGTGTATTAGTTTGACGCTTGGGGAAAATGGAAAAGTCTTTACGTTTTGAGCCTATGCTCTTTGACAGAAAGGAATACATGTTTCGGTCATCAAACTGGGCCATGCTGGGGCAATAGTTATTTTTTATGGACTGCAATACTTATTTTTTAAGTAGTGGCATCTATTGTATCAGTGTCTTTGGTTGAAGCACTAAGTTGCAGGGATGTAGTCAAACCAACATCACTTGTCAAGTGATGGGGGTGGGTACAGTCACATGCAAAAAGACATACACATAAACACACATGTACAAGTATGCATGCATGCACACATGCACAATGAGCTTCCATGCAGTTTCCGTCTATTGAATTCATTTACAAGATTTTGGTTGGCCTGGGGTTGTACTAGATTAATGCATACTAAGACAATGGGAACACAACATTGAAATGAAAAGATTAAGTACAAAATGTTTACTACAAGTCCCTATTCAAATAAACATAACAAACATAGACATCCCCTCATCAGCTGCCTATGAGAAATCCTTATGGTTTCGACACCTGGCTTTTTGATTGCACACATGTTTAGTATGGTATGGTGATAAAGTTATTACTACAGAGATGCTTCTATTGCATGATCCGAATTCTGTATGTGTTTTTATATGTATATAGTACTAGCAGTATCGCTCGGCGTTGCTCGGGTTTGTAAGGGAAATAACTATATAAGCATTTTTAGAGAGTTATAGCCAAAAAATGCATCAAAAATGGGAAAAAATGATGGTAAATTTTTTTTTAAATCGTTAACTCATCGTAGACATTTTTAGAGAGTTACTTCCCTTATATAATAGCGAAAAAATGCATTAAAATGGAAAAAAATTATGGCAATTTTTTTTTTAAATTGTAGATTCATCATAGACGTGCGCTAATACCCAGAAGGGCTCGATATGAATCACGACTATAAGATACCTGGTTTTCGTTAAACTGCACCGCAAAATGTGGGAGTAGTTAGGAATCTAAATCGTAGGAGACAGACACACAACTTGACTTTTATATATAAAGATATACATGTACATTTGAGGTGGATGCACTTGTATGTATAGGTATGCACACTTGATGTTTCTGTGTGTTGATAGGGAAATGTGATGTTAGTGCCTATGTCCATACTCATGTGTTAAACAATTGACAACACAGAATTTTGTAAATTTTTCACATAGGTAGAAAGTTCCAGAAAGTAATGTGGGGAAAAAGTTAAATTTGAAGTATTGTCTTCTTGTCACTAGCTTCATTTAAGTCCACTAGGGTGATAGATATATTTCATCAGCTGATTTAGCCTCACCACTTGGCCCTAGTGCTGTTTTTAGTAGGGTTTACATCTTTTGTATTGTGTTTTAGTCCTTCATACTCTTTTCTTAGGCGCAGGAGTGGCTGTGTGGTAAGTAGCTTGCTAACAAACCACATGGTTGCGGGTTCAGTCCCACTGCGTGGCATCTTGGGCAAGTGTCTTCTGCTATAGCCCTGGGCTGACCAATGCCTTGTGAATGGATTTGGTAGACGGAAACTGAAAGAAGCCTGTCGTATATATGTATATATATATATATGTGTGTGTGTGTGTCTGTGTTTGTCCCCCTAGCATTGCTTGACAACCGATGCTGGTTTGTTTACGTCCCCGTCACTTAGCGGTTCGGCAAAAGAGACCGACAGAATAAGTACTGGGCTTACAAAGAATAAGTCCCGGGGTTGATTTGATCGACTAAAGGCGGTGCTCCAGCATGGCCGCAGTCAAATGACTGAAACAAGTAAAAGAGTAGGGTGTATTTTGAGAGATTCAGCTGCCACTTCTAGCAGGACAGGCAACCATATAAATGCTTCTTTAGAGGCTCCTTTAAGACCTTTAAGAAGCAATATGAGATAGTTACCTGTAATAGGCTAACTTGGAGCAATCAGACTTAGTCTCTGCTGCTTGCCAGGTAACATAGCTATCCATCATATTACAGAACCTCTTGCAAAGAGATGATTAGCCACAGCTGTCTGGATGCTGGCAACTTGCCCCAGCTGACTGGATATTGGCCCGATTTTGGCAATGGTGCTTTTTTGGTGCTGAAGGGGAAAACACAGACTTAGATGCAAACGGACACACACACCTGCGCAGAAATATTATATATAGAGGTAAAGAGAGGGAGAGAAAGAGACACAACAATTTATTAACAGAATGTGGTTGACATAACTACTTGCCTTCTTCTCATATGCATAAAGCGAAATAAATTCACAATCACGCAATAGGCGCAGGAGTGGCTGTGTGGTAAGTAGCTTGCTAACCAACCACATGGTTCCGGGTTCAGTCCCACTGTGTGGCACCTTGGGCAAGTGTCTTCTGCTGTAGCCCCGGGCCCACCAATGCCTTGTGAGTGGATTTGGTAGACGGAAACTGAAAGAAGCCTGTCGTATATATATATATATATATATATATATATATATATACATTACATATATATATATATATATACATATATATATATATATATATATATAATATATACATAACATATATATATATATATATACATATATATATATATATATATATAATATATATTATATATATATATAGGCACAGGAGTGGCTGTGTGGTAAGTAGCTTGTTTACCAACCACATGGTTCCGGGTTCAGTCCCACTGTGTGGCACCTTGGGCAAGTGTCTTCTGCTGTAGCCCCGGGCCCACCAATGCCTTGTGAGTGATTTGGTAGACGGAAACTGAAAAAGCCTGTCTATATATATATATATATTATATATATATATATATATATATATATATATATATAGGCACAGGAGTGGCTGTGTGGTAAGTAGCTTGTTTACCAACCACATGGTTCCGGGTTCAGTCCCACTGTGTGGCACCTTGGGCAAGTGTCTTCTGCTGTAGCCCCGGGCCCACCAATGCCTTGTGAGTGGATTTGGTAGACGGAAACTGAAAGAAGCCTGTCGTATATATATATAATATATATATATATATATATATATATATAATATATATATATATATATAGCACAGGAGTGGCTGTGTGGTAAGTAGCTTGTTTACCAACCACATGGTTCCGGGTTCAGTCCCACTGTGTGGCACCTTGGGCAAGTGTCTTCTGCTGTGCCCCGGGCCCACCATGCCTTGTGAGTGTGATTTGGTAGACGGAAACTGAAAGAAGCCTGTCGTGTATATGTATATATATATGTTTGTGTGTCTGTGTTTGTCCCCCTAGCATTGCTTGACAACCGATGCTGGTGTGTCCATGTCCCCGTCACTTAGCGGTTCGGCAAAAGGGACCAATAGAATAAGTACTAGGCTTACAAAGAATAAGTCCTGGGGTCGATTTGCTCGACTAAAGGCGGTGCTCCAGCATGGCTGCAGTCAAACGACTGAAACAAGTAAAAGAGTAAAAGAGAGAGTATATAAATGAAGAGAGAGAGAGAGAGATTTCAAGATATTAGGATTTATTAATACAGTTGACAGGTTTTTTTCCTGCTCCACATACATTTAAAGAGAAATATACTTAAACATATAGGCACAGGAGTGGCTGTGTGGTAAGTAGCTTGCTAACCAACCACATGGTTCCGGGTTCAGTCCCACTGTCTGTCTATCTGAATATTATCATATGTATCCCTTTTCCTCAGGGTGGAAACAATACATTAGGAGTAGTCAATTGGATATAAATAACTGTCTATATACATACATATATATATATATATTTGGGGATCTTTTCGGTTTGAACAGCAGTTTTATCTAGCGGTGTCATATGAAATTGTCACCCATAATTATGACCCTAGTATCGATCTATTGCATTTCAATCTGTTTTAGGATTAGGGTTGGAGTTAGGGTTAGGGGTGGGAGGAGGGTATCTTTTTTTTCTTCAGAAATATAAATAAACCCAATCTGTTTCTTAAACGAGGGACATATTCATATGGCACAGAATGTTTTTTTTACCTCAATGGCCGGTCATTGATTGGTTGAAATTGCCGAAATTGAAGAAGTAAAAACAACAGATATCTTACAAACTATAGAATTTTCTTAATAAAGCCAAGAGAAAAAGATGTTTTATAAACACATTCTACCAGTATACGAAGTTTAAAAGTGTTTAGTTACGTGGAAATTATGTTAAAAAACGCCGTTCAAACCGAAAAGATCCTATATATACATATATATATATATATGTAGACAGTATTATGTATATATATTTATGTGTGTATGTTTCCTTCATCGTCTTTTACTCATTCTCCCCTTTCTCACTTTAGTTTCCATACACATATACACACTTACATATACACACGCACCCCACTTTTGCTATCTTTATTCTGTTTAGTTCTGTAGAATTTATCCGGTTTTAATTTTTTTTTTTTTAAATAGAATTGAAATTTGTAAGATTCTCTGTGTCAATGTATAATCATTTTCCCACTGAATTTGTGTGTGTGTGTGTGTGTATGTTTGTGTGTGTGTGCATATATATGTATACATGTATATATATATATGCACAAAATGTGTGTATCTGTAGTCACACACATACACAGACACGTGTATGTATGAGTGTGTATGTATATATGTATGTACATGTATCTATGTGTATGTATATATTTGTGTATATATATGTATGTATGTATATATGTATAATATCATATGTGATTCATTAAATATATGTTCCACAGTTAAATGGTTGCTATATACTGCAATAGAAAATATACCTACTAAATTTCATTTTGGCAAAGAATATGTAAAATGTTCAGGACCTACCTGGTTTTATCTATTTATTTATCTATCTGTCTTTCTAGAATCTTCAACAAGATATAAGATCTGTAATCGTATGTAGACTGCAAAGTTATTCAATTTTAAAAAATTGTTCCATTTGTTAAACTAAAAAATTTTTCAAAATTTGGTGTTAGATGAAATTTCATATATTTGTTAGGCGTTACAGTTATATTTCTTTAGTGTTCGTTTTACAGGAAATAACTAATTAATTAATTAACAAAACAGACAGATAAGGGAAACCTGATGCCTTACAATTATATATATGTGTATATATATATATATATATATATATATATATATATTTAGTGTAGGAAGAAATGGAGCTGAACGAAGATTTAACAAAATTCCTTTATATTTTCTACATATGTTTCAAAGGCTGTTTGTGAAAAATAATAAAAAAGGAATTTTGTTAAATCTTCGTTCAGCTCCATTTCTTCCTACACTAAATATAAAAACTTCAAATTTCCGCACTAAGGCACGGATTTTAGGGCCCCATGGTCGTAACCTCAACCGTGCTTTTTCTGTTGTGATTTTTGCTACCCAGGTATCGGTTATGATTTGAATAATCCGTAATAAGATAATTCATTTATCTACTTCAATATATATATATATATATATATATATAATATATAGTAATAATGATAATAATCCATGGATGGAATTTATGGATATTTTAATGCATCGCTACGCACGTTTCCAGAAATCACATGTTTCTTATGATCATAGTCCATATTCCTGGGATGATTACACCCGATGTCCATGGATACTGTGGCCTGTTCTGTAATCTCCTCAACTTTACGGACTATGATTGTAAGAAACATTTGATTTGTGGAAATGTGCGTAGTGATGTATTAAAATATTCATAAATTCAATCCATAGATTATTATTATTATTACTATATTTATCCTACGTCATATTGGCATAGCTCGGTCCAGCCCCATAAAACTGCTATTGCAAGTTGATATCATTAGGCTGTAGCCAATATAATAAGGGCTTTTATATGCCTTCTCAAAAACATTCCCCTGTAAATGATGTGTGTGTGTATATATTTATATATATATACACACACATATGGTCAAACAGACTCCAAAGAGATGGTGTGAGTTTTGTATTAAATAGTAAAATTGATAAAAAAAAAGGAGTACAGTCAACTTGCCATAGGGTGTAGAAAATCTGCTGTTTCAGACAGTCCTCTCTCAAGGAAAGTTGAGAGGAGAGAAATTAGTGTGAGACGGTAGAGCTTTACATGTTCTAAGTTCCTCTCCCTACTGCAAATTCACTGTATTCTTTTTACCAATTTTACTATATGTATATATATGTGTATGTATATTATATATATATATGTGGTGCTATTAAGTTAGACATGGCCTGGGCCAATAATGCCGAAACCTATCAAAGATAATCTATATAATATATATATATATATATATATATATATATATATATATGTAATATATATATGTATTATATATATGTATGTTATATATGTATATGATATGATGTATATATATATGTATGTATCTATATATGTATGTATATATATATGTATGTATATTATATGTCTGTATATTATATGTATGTATATATATATGATGTATATATATCTCTGGTATATATATATGTATGTATATATATATACGTGTATGTATATGTGTATTTGTGGATATATATATGTGTATGATATATGTATATATATATATATGTAAATACACACACACACACATACTAATATCTAACAGTGAGAATGAGTGCTGTTGTGGGATGAATGTAATTTATTTGCGGGTTAACAATGCTACCAATGGTTTCATGCTGGGAGAAATCTCAGCAATTGTCACCCCAACTGCATGAGACATTGGTGCTTATCTCCATCTTGGATGAAAACATCGGCATGGGACAAGTGGTAGCCTTGTCAACCCACAAGTAATACATATATATATATATTGCTTTTATGTACAATAACTGCACACCATGTATATTTTAACTATTTGTACACAGGTTTTCTTTTTTATCTAAGGGACTACAGCATTATATATTTTTGTTATTTACATTTAAATACAATGACATGTATGTTTAATATATATTACATGTAACAAAATAAAACATCTAGATGCAATAACTTGTGTATATATATATATACATGCATTCACACACACACACAAACATGTATATGTATACACACAAAGGGGTGCTGAAAAGTCCCTAGCTTTGTGGTAAGAGAAAATACAGGGGTATCGGTTAATTATGATTTTATTCAACATGTGTCCCCTCTCAGTTTCACACCCTTGCTGCCTCAGTTTTTCCAACCCCTGTAAAAAGACCTCCAACCAGGCTTTTCGCGACACCCTTAAAGCCAGAAACATTTCAGCACCTCCTATGTGTACTTTATATATATATATATACATACATACATACATACATATATATATATAATATATATATATATATATATATATATATATATGTATATATATATACATATACTATATACACACACACACACATATGCATGCACATGTATATATGTATATACATATATATGTTTGCTGGTACAACAGGCTAATGAAATTGTATTTTTGTTTGAAATAGGTGAAAAAAAAAAAAAAAAAATTTCATTTTCTTCTGTGTAAAGAAAAAAAATATTATAATCTATAAATTCATTTAATAAGTGTTTTGCACAAAACTCTTGGCCCTGGTTTCTTTTCTGTAGCCTTACGTCTAAGAAAAAAAAAATGTGTAAATATATATATATGTATATATAAATGTATTTAATATATGTGTATATTTATATATGTGTAGATAGTCGAATATATTTTTGATGAAACTCAAGCAGATGTGCTTTGTATTTATGATTAATTAACAATTGACTAATTATTAGCCTCTATGTATGTGTGTGTGTGTAGGGAGAGGGGAAGTTTGTCACCTTTTGCTGACTCTATTGCCATCCTTAGACAAGATACTCAGCCAAAATTTGAAACCTGTTATTATTATTATTATTATTATTATTATTATTATTATTGGAAGGTGGTGAGCTGGCAAAATCAACAGTATACTAAGCTAAATGCTTAGCAGTATTTTGGAGGCGATTAAATAAGTACCTATTTCTTTATTACCCACAAGGGGCCAAACACAGAGGGGACAAACATGGACCAGACATAGGTATTAAGTCGATTACATCGACCCCAGTGTGTAACTGGTACTTAATTTATCGACCCCAAAAGGATGAAAGGCAAAGTCGACCTCGGTGGAATTTGAACTCACAACGTAACGGCAGCCGAAAAACCGCTAAGCATTTCGCCCGACGTGCTAACGATTCTGGCAGCTCGCTCGCCGATTGATTAAATAAGTACCTGCTACGTACTGGGGGTCGATGTAACCGACTCTCTCCCTCCCTCCCCCCCAAAATTTCGGGCCTTGTGCCTATAGTAGAAAGGACTTAAGGTGGCAAGCTGGCAGAATCGTTAGCATGCTGAGCAAAATGCTTCATGGCATTTCATCCGTCTTAACGTTCTGAGTTCAAATTCCGCTGCAGTCGACTTTACCTTTAATCGTTTCAGGGTTGATAAATTAAGTGCCAGTGTAACCCTGGGGTCGATGTAATCGATTTATCCCCTCCCTCAAAATGTCGGGCCTTGTGCCTTTAGTAAAAAGGATTATTGTTATCCCATTATAAAAATCCTGGCTCTTTATATTCTGAATGAAAATCCTGCTGGGGCCAGCTTTGTTTTCTATCATTAAAGTACCAGTCGAATACTAGAATCGATACAATTGACTTGCCCTCTTCCTTAAATTTGCAGGCCTTGTGCTAAAATTTGTAGCCATTGTTATTAATATTGTTATTATTATTATTATCATCATCATCATCATCATTATTATTATTATATTCTTGCTGAGGTCAACTTTGCCTTTCATCATTTCAGGATCAATAAAATTTAGTAGGACTTACTGGAAATCGATAATATTGATTAACCCTTCCTCTCAAAAATTTGGGCCTTCTGCCTAATTATTATCATCATTATCGTTATTAAGGTGGTGAGCTGGCAAAACTGCCTTTCTCCTTTCGGGATTGATAAAATAAGCACCAGTCGAGCACTGGGGTCGATGGAATTGACTTATGCTCTCCCTAAAATTCCTGGCTTTGTGCCAAAATTTGAAACCATTATTATTATTATTATTATTATTATTCAGTAGTCTTATTTTTATAGCGTGCTTTCACTTCACTACCGAGCGCAGCTTTGTGTGCCTTCGGTATGTGCTGTGATTATTATTATTATTATTATTATTATTATTATTTATTATTATTTAGTCCCATTTTGTCTATCTTATAATTCCTCACTTATAATTCTGCCGTTGTTGACCTTGAGTTTCATCCTTTTAGGGTCAATAAAATAAGTACCAGTTACACACTGGGGTCAATTTAGTCAACTAGTCCTCTCCCCACAAATTTCAGGCCTTGTGCCTATAGTAGAAAGGATTATTAATATCATTATCATTATTATTATTATTATTATAATTATTATTATTATTATTGAGAGAATCCTTAGCAAGCCGGATGAAGTGCTTAGGTTGACTTTGCCTTTCGTCCCTTTGGGGTCGATTAAATAAGTACCAGTTACACACTAGGGGTGTTGGTGGGGGTCAATGTAATCGACTTAATTCCTTCTCCCAAATACGAAGCCTTGTGCTTCCAGTAGAAATTTTATTGACCCTGGGAGAATGAAAGGTTAAGTTGACCTTGGTGGCATTTGAACTCAGATTGTATAGTACCTAACTAAATGACACAAGGCCCTAATGATTCAGAGAGGTAGATTGACTGAATCATTAGGGCCTTGTGTCGTTAAGCTAGGTACTGTACAATCTGAGTTCAAATGCCACCAAAGTCAACTTAACCTTTCATTCTCCCAGGGGTCAATAAAATTGATTATCGCTCAAGAACTGCTCTTGAAACTGTTAACTAACTCCCTCCTCCAATTATTTTAGGCCTTATACGTATGCTAGAAACAATTATTATTGTTGTTGTTGTTATTATTATCATTATTATTATTATTGAGTGAGAGAGCAGTTCATGCCATCAAAGTGACACTGGGATAAAATATACGAAGCCCAATATACCCATCATGACTACCCGTCTGATAAGGTTACACCAGGCACATGCATCACAATCATATGTGCACGACATGGTGATCTCTTATCAAGATAAACAGCACATGACGTTGCAGGTTGGGCCCAGTTAGAATTTTCTTTAGGTTGAGTAGCCCATCCTGCTCAAAAGGTCCCTGAATAAGCATTCTTTAAGGATGTTGAACAAACCACCCATGTTTCCAATGGTGAATTATCAAAATCTCTAAGAATTCCTCTCAACACATGGCTATGATGCTCCCCCACTACTTCTGCTCGTGATCAGAGATGCCCATATCGTCAGCCACTAAGGGACATGCTCAACTGGTTACGGTCAAACAACTGACAAGCAAATCTGTGGTATTGAGCAGAATATTTGCTGTAGCCCATCTTTTATACCAAGACAAAACAATGTACATGATAACACTTCCAATCAGTTAAGATCAGAAGCCATGAGAGCCACTGCCTGGTACTGCATCAGGGCATTAGCAAATCTGTGGTATTGAGCAGAATATTTGCTGTAGCCCATCTTTTATACCAAGACAAAACAATGTACATGATAACACTCCCAATCAGTTAAGATCAGAAGCCATGAGAGCCACTGCCTGGTACTGCATCAGGGCATTAGCAAATCTGTGGTATTGAGCAGAATATTTGCTGTAGCCCATCTTTTATACCAAGACAAAACAATGTACATGATAACACTCCCAATCAGTTAAGATCAGAAGCCATGAGAGCCAATGTCTGGTACTGCATCAGGGCATTAGCAAATCTGTGGTATTGAGCAGAATATTTGCTGTAGCCCATCTTTTATACCAAGACAAAACAATGTACATGATAACACTCCCAATCAGTTAAGATCAGAAGCCATGAGAGCCAATGTCTGGTACTGCATCAGGGCATTAGCAAATCTGTGGTATTGAGCAGAATATTTGCTGTAGCCATCTTTTATACCAACCAAACAATGTACATGATAACACCCAATCAGTTAAGATCAGAAGCCATGAGAGCCAATGTCTGGTACTGCATCAGGGCATTAGCAAATCTGTGGTATTGAGCAGAATATTTGCTGTAGCCCATCTTTATACCAAGACAAAACAATGTACATGATAACACCCCAATCAGTTAAGATCAGAAGCCATGAGAGCCATGTCTGGTACTGCATCAGGGCATTAGCAAATCTGTGGTATTGAGCAGAATATTTGCTGTAGCCCATCTTTTATACCAAGACAAAACATGTACATGATAACACTCCCAATCAGTTAAGATCAGAAGCCATGAGAGCCACTGCCTGGTACTGCATCAGGGCATTAGCAAATCTGTGGTATTGAGCAGAATATTTGCTGTAGCCCATCTTTTATACCAAGACAAAAAGTACATGATAACACCTCCAATCAGTTAAGATCAGAAGCCATGAGAGCCACTGCCTGGTACTGCATCAGGGCATTAGCAAATCTGTGGTATTGAGCAGAATATTTGCTGTAGCCCATCTTTTATACCAGACAAAACAATGTACATATAACACTCCCAATCAGTTAAGATCAGAAGCCATGAGAGCCACTGCCTGGTACTGCATCAGGGCATTAGCAAATCTGTGGTATTGAGCAGAATATTTGCTGTAGCCCATCTTTATACCAAGACAAAACAATGTACATGATAACACTTCCAATCAGTTAAGATCAGAAGCCATGAGAGCCACTGCCTGGTACTGCATCAGGGCATTAGCAAATCTGTGGTATTGAGCAGAATATTTGCTGTAGCCCATCTTTTATACCAAGACAAAACAATGTACATGATAACACTTCCAATCAGTTAAGATCAGAAGCCATGAGAGCCACTGCCTGGTACTGCATCAGGGCATTAGCAAATCTGTGGTATTGAGCAGAATATTTGCTGTAGCCCATCTTTTATACCAAGACAAAACAATGTACATGATACACTCCCAATCAGTTAAGATCAGAAGCCATGAGAGCCACTGCCTGGTACTGCATCAGGGCATTAGCAATCTGTGGTATTGAGCAAATATTTGCTGTAGCCCATCTTTTATACCCAGACAAAACAATGTACATGATAACACTACAATCAGTTAAGATCAGAAGCCATGAGAGCCCTGCCTGGTACTGCATCAGGGCATTAGCAAATCTGTGGTATTGAGCAGAATATTTGCTGTAGCCCATCTTTTATACCAAGACAAAACAATGTACATGATAACACTTCCAATCAGTTAAGATCAGAAGCCATGAGAGCCACTGCTGGTACTGCATCAGGGCATTAGCACTCTATGGATTGAGCAGAATATTTGCCGTGGTCCATCTTTTATACCAAGACAAAACAATTACATGATAACACTTCCAATCAGTTAAGATCAGAACCATGAGAGCCACTGCCTGTTACTGCATCGGGCATTTATTATTATTATTATTATTATATTATGTATTTATTAGAGTAAAGGAAGATGGTGAGCTGGTGGAATCATTTGCACGCTGGGTGAAATGCTTAGCTGCATTTTGTCTACTGCTACATTCGTCTACCGCTACATTTTATCTATCGCTACATTCCGTTAAGGTCAACTCTGCCCTCCATCCTTTCGGGGTTGATTAACCCTTTAGTGTTCTGATTATTCTATCAAACGTAATGCCTATTGATTCACATTGATTTGAATTAATCGTGCATTGTCTCATATCTTCAAGATCTTGATGGTGTAATTACCCAATGTAGAATAACATTGTAGGGTAGGTGTGAGGGCCTGGATCTGGTCAGTTTGAACATAAAACAGATTATTTTGGCCAGATATGACCAGTTTAAATACTAAAGTACCAGTTATGCACTGGGGTAGATGTAATTGACTTAACCCCTTCCCCCAAATTTGAGGCCTTGTGCTTCCTGTAGAAAGGATTACAGAAGAGTAAAAAAAAGGCAATGGGCTCGCAGAATTGTTTGCTTGTCAGACAAACTACTTTGTGGCATTTCATTCGATTCTTTATGTTTCTGTGTTCAAATACCACCAGGCACAGCTTTGTCTTTTATCTTTTTATTATTGACTAGCAGTGTGGCCCGGCGTTGCTCGGGTTTGTAAGGGAAATAACTATATAAGCATTTTTAGAGATGTAAAGTATTATAGCCATCTCAATATGGCTAACCACAAAGGGGGGTGTTACTGTAGCCTTTACGTTCTGAGATTTAATAATACATTTTTAGAGAGTTACTTCCCTTATATAATAGCAAAAAAATGCATTAAAAATGGGGAAAAAATGATGGTAAATTTTTTTTTTAAATCGTAGACTTATTGTAGAAGCGCGCTAATACCCAGAAGGGCTCGATATGAATCATGACTATAAGATACCCGGTTTTGGTTAAACTGCACTGCAAAATGTGGGAGTAGTTAGGAATCTAAATCGTAGGAGACAGACACCACACAACTTCACTTTTATATATATAGATTAAATTAAAAGTACTTGTCAAGTACTGGATCAGTGTAATCGAATTTCTCTCCTCCCCTTAAATTCTGGGCCTTGTGCCTTAATTGAAAGCAGTTGTTACAGTAATAAGCAAAGCAGCTAGTTAAAAAATCTCTATAAGAGATGAAAGCAATAAGTACCCTGAGAAGTCATGTTTATCATCACTTCAACATGGCTGTTCCATAGGTACTGATGTTATTACCATTTTAACCCCAGGAGGATGCCTCCTCCAGCTGATTATTCAGTGCACTCTGCACCCGATATATATTGCAATCAGGGAAGCGAACCCCTGCCAACTTCCAGTGTTGGGACCACCAAACTGTACAGTTTCAAGCTATTTGTGCTCCCCCTCCGTGGTGGATACTCGTCTGCTAGAGATAGCAGTAGTTCACTCCAGCTCACAATGTACAGAAAATAAAGGACAGCTAGTTACAGATCTTGCAACAAGCAAATTATAGTAGAATGTTAAAACAGAAATATAATAACGAAAGGGTTAACGAACAACTCAGCCAGTGCTTTTCAAGCATTTTGCTGGAGCGGAACCCCAAGGAAACATTCCACTGGCTCGAGGAACCCCTGTGCAATAATTTAATAGTCTTATGCACACATATCTGCACAGGAGAATTAAAAATTACTGCTGATTTTAGCAGTTTTGTAACTCCTTGCGGAACCCCTGGACTGTACTGGCAGAACCCTAAGGTTCCGCGGAACCCTGGTTGAAAACCACTGATCTAAGCAATAGCATTTTAGCTGTAACCATTTAGGATGTACTAGTATCTACCAGTCAGTGTTTAAACTATGGATTAATCCTAATCCTGTAACTCTGTGTTCAAATGAGTGCCAGCCAGGACCATCCCATCTTATATTGAGACATTACTCTTTACTCTTTACTCTTTACTCTTTTACTCTTTTACTTGTTTCAGTCATTTGACTGCGGCCATGCTGGAGCACTGCCTTTAGTCGAGCAAATCGACCCCGGGACTTATTCTTTTGTAAGCCCAGTACTTATTCTATCGGTCTCTTTTGCCAAACCGCTAAGTGACGGAGACGTAAACACACCAGCATCGGTTGTCAAGCAATGCTAGAGGGACAAACACAGACACACAAACATATAAATACACATACATATATATATACATATATACGACAGTCTTCTAGGATTAGATTAATTTGCCTTCAATTTTAAGGACAATACAGTGTAATTTGAGGGAGATAAGTGTTATTTTTTCCCTAATGAGTTTCAGATGGTAACTGTAATCAACTTTCAACTAATTTCAGCTGTTGGAAAGGCATGCATGTTTCAACTTCTCATCTCTTTTCCTGCTCTCTCTTCCCTACTGTTAATCTTTTTTATAGTATTAGTAATATGAGGTTGTTGTCATTTGTTCCTTCTCGAGCTACACCTGGCTCATAAGGGCCGGTTTCCTGGTTTCATTGGCATATAAGTTCCCAACCTGGACGGAATGCTGGTCCATCGCAGGTGAGCTGCTTGATGCAGGAGGAAAGCGTGAGAGAAAGTTGTGGCAAAAGAGTCAGCAGAGGTTTGCCATTACCTTCTGCCAGGGCTTAAGTGTTTCACTCATAAACACACACATCGCCCAGTCTGAGATACGAACCCGTGATCTGTCGACCACAAGTCTGCTGTTCTAACCACTGAGCCATGTGCCTCCACAGTATAATGTTAGTAAATAGTATTTTAGTTGCAGGTATGGCTGTACGGTTAAGAAGCTTGCTTTGTAACCACAGGGTTTCAGGTTCAGTCCCACTAACTGACATACTGAGGGCAAGTGTCTTCTATTATAGGCTTGGACTGACCAATGCCTTGCAGTGGAATTTGGTAGAAAGAAATTGTTTGAAAGCCTGCTGTGTGTATATGTGTGTGTGTGTGTGTGTGTGTGAAGGAGCATGGCTTTGTGGTTAAGGTGTTGCACTCACGATTGTGAGATCGTGGGTTCAATTCCAAGACCAGGCGTTGCATTGTGTTCTTGAGCAAAGCACTTCATTTCACGTTGCTCTACAATCATTTCGACAACTGACGTGTGGCACCCAGTTGCACCTGTACAGGTAACGTCGATCTGATGGAAGGAGTGAGCTTGTGTCTACACAAACATTTGATCACTATAAACAAATCATCTGTGTGGTTGTTCGGTAAGAAATTGTCGAAACCTCATGCATCGTCTAATGGCGGGAGAGTCCATTATATATATATTATATATATCACGTGATCACGTGACCGACCAGACCATAAGATGTAGTTACTCATCGCTGGTCACAATGCGTTCGCATTGCTTTAGCCTTCGAATGATGCCTCCCCGCTGGCTAAGCAAGCAGGCCAACAGAAGAAAGAGTGATGAAAGAGTACAGCAGGGATCACCACCCCCTGCCAGAGCCTCGTGGAGCTTTTAGGTGTTTGCGCTCAATAAACACTCACAACACCCAGTCTGGGAACGAAAGTGCGATCCTACGACCACGAGTCCGCTGCCCTAACACTGGGCCATTGCGCCTCCACATATATATACATATATATATATATATATATATATATATATATATATATATATATGATGATGATATATATATATATATATATATTATATATATATTGATGATATATATATATATATATATATATGATATCTATATATATATATATTATATATATACATTGTGTTAGGTAGAGGTGCATGGTTCAGTGTTAGGGTGTTGTACCATGTAAGGATTGTGGTATTTCAAACCCTATTAGGTCATGCATTGTATTCATGAGCAATAAATACTTCATCCATATATATCCGTCTGTTCTGCTGCCAAAAGGGTGTATATCCTATGATGGCAGTGTATATTCAGTTGGGGGTGTGTATATATTTGTGTTATATTATGTATATATATATATGTATATATATATATATATATATATATATATTATATATTATATATAGTATGTATGTATGTATGTATGTGTATATATATATATCTGTAAATGAACCCAGGGAACTAGCCTTATAAGCCTATGTCTTGAGAAGGACTTTCGATTGTTTTATATATGTATATAGGTGCAAGAGTGGCTGTGTAGTAAGTAGCTTGCTTACTAATCACATGGTTCCAGGTTCAGTCCCACTGCATGGCACGTTGGGCAAGTGTCTTGTACTATAGCCTCAGGCTGACCAAAGCCTTGTGAGTGGATTTGTAGACGGAGACAGAAAAACGCTTGTCGTGTGTGTGTCTTTGGTCTGATGTGTAGCTAGGGAAGTACCCTCATTGAGTAATTATTGAGTAATT
>NC_043025.1:7591661-7601661 GCF_006345805.1 Octopus sinensis
TATGTTTATGTATATATATCTGTGAGAATGTATATGTGTGTATATACATATATGTGTGTGTTTATATATATATATATATATGCATGTGTATGTGTATGTATATACATGTATATATATGCATGTATACGTGCATACATGTGTGTGTGTGTATATATATATATCCATACATATGTGTGTATATTCATATAAATGTTTATGTATATATATCTGAGAATGTATGTGTGTATATACATATATGTGTGTGTTTATATATATATATATATATATATATATATATATAATATATATATATATATATATATATACATATATATACATATAAATATATATGTATGTATGTATATATGTGTGTATGTATGTATATATGTGTGTATGTATGTATATATGTGTGTACAATTACATACACAAGCAGAAACTCATATAAAGTCCTAATTGTGTTACAGTATTATATTTGTATTATATTTTATTTAAATTTATACTTTAATACAAAAGAAAAATGTATTTGAGCATGTGTGTGTGTATTTATATAAGCATGTATTACAATATATATATATATAATACATATATACATATATATATATATATGTGCCCTCTCATGCATGTAGATGTTACTTTAGAATGAAATGTTAGAATGTGCTACAAATAAAAGGAAATCATGAAAACCAATCAGTTGTCTGAATTTTTTAATTTTATTAATTACTTTTGAATAGGGCAATAATTACTCACAAGAACAACAACAAGACCAACAACAGCAACAATAACAATTCCTTAAATAAACATAAAATCTCATTTTAGGGGATTATCCCGGGCCCGCAGTAGTATGACTGGTACTTATGGTTGGTAATAATAATAATAATACTTGTTTCGATTTTTGTCACAAGGCCAGTATTTTTATGGGTAAGGTGTACGTTGATTAGATTGGACGATATGCATGAGAAGACGAAAGGTGAAGTGGACTTTGGTGGGATTTGAACTTAGAATGTAAAGAGCTGGAAGCATTTTGTTGAATGCACTAAAGATTCTGCCATCATTGCAGCCTTAATAAAAATGGTAATCCCTTCCACTGTAGGCGGAAGACCTAAATTTCGGGGGAAGGGGTCTGGTTGATAATATTGACTCCCAGTACTTGACCAAATAAACATAAAATCTCATTTTAGGGGATTATTCCGGGTCCCCAGTATTATGACTGGTACTTATGTTGGTAATAATGATAATAATACTTGTTTCGATTTTTGTCACAAGGCCAGTATTTTTATGGGTAAGGTGTACGTTGATTAGATTGACCGATATGCATGAGAAGACGAAAGGTAAAGTGGACTTTGATGGGATTTGAACTCAGAATGTAAAGAGCAGGACGTAATGCTTTGAAGCATTTTGTTGAATGCACTAAAGATTCTGCCATCATTGCAGCCTTAATAAAAATGGTTATCCCTTTTACTGTAGGCGGGAGACCTGAATTTCGGGGGGAAGGGGTCTGGTTGATAATATTGATCCCCCAGTGCTTGACCAATGTCCACTATAATCAACCCCGAAAGAATGCAAAGTAAAATTGCCCTCGGGCCAAACTTGAATTCAGAAAGTAAAACTAAAAGAAATGCTGCTAAGAAGTTTTGTCTGACATACTAATGAATCCACCATGATGTCACCTAATTAATGATAATAATAATAATAATAATAATAATAATAACAGTAGTAGTAGTTGTGATGTTTGAAAAGCATAAGTTATCTTTCTGTTGTAGAAGTGTGAAGTCCAAGATACATTAGGTAGCTTTGTTTTCGCTCTCCCTAACTGTTAAGGATTGATAATGTAAATGTTAATAATAATAATAATAATAATAATAATAATAATAATAATAATATTATTATTATTATTATACGTTATAGTTACTGTAAAATTTAATATTCTGCCCATAATTATCAAACCACCAAAAATTCAGAGATCCCCCTACTTCCCAGCTAAAACAGTGTATACATGTATGTGTGTGTGTATTGATATATATATTTATATGTGTGCATTTAGGTACATACATACATACATACATATATATATATATACTTACATACATATATGTTTATATATATATATATTATATATATATATATACATACATACAGCTAATATAGGATGAATTTTTTTTTTTAAGAAAAAATTTTTATCAATGGCCAGCATATCAAAAATACCTTTAATGTTAAAATTATAAATAACATAAAATAAGGGCAAAAGAAGAATTTTTCTTTTGCCCTTAGTTTATATATATATATATATATATATATATATATATATATATATATGAAGAATAAAATATCAGGAGGTATGAGAGGTGAATATGTTTATTTAAACACTTGTCATCTTTATGATTACATCTGTTTCGCAGCCCTCAGTACACTGATTTGTAAATATACAATTGTATTGTATAATGCATAGCGTGCCATGCAAATTAGTGCAGGCATGTAAGCATAATCTGTTATACACTGAAATTGCTATTACAAAAAAACAGCTGTAATCATAAGGATTATAAGTTGTTAAATGAATATATTTACCTCTTATACCCCCTAACTTTTTATCGTTTATATATTCCTCGTGAAATAATTTCATAGATTAGATCTCTTGGATTTCAGCTGCATAGAACTCTGCATTATACTCTGCCTCATTGCCTTACTATGTGGTCTGATAACCAGGTCCCCTAGAGCAGCTTACTGTGGTAGCCACATGATTCTGTGGATCTATATATTGCACTACAAATATATACACACATGCATATATATATATCAAAATCGAAATCGATCAACATCAATGGAAATTGTAGCCGTGATACCATGCCGGTGGCATGTAAGCGAACCATCCGAACGTGGCCATTGCCAGCGCTGCCCTGTCAGGCCTCCATGCTGGTGGCACGTAAAAAGCACCATCCGATCGTGGCCGTTGCCAGCCTCGTCTGGGCCCCGTGCTGGTGGCACATAAAAAGCACCATCCGAGCATGGCCGTTTGCCAGCCTTGTCTGGCACCTGTGTTGATGGCACGTAAAAAACACCCACTACACTCACGGAGTGGTTGGCGTTAGGAAGGGCATCCAGCCGTAGAAACATTGCCAGATGTAGAAACATTGCTTCCCAGACCCCAGTTGAACCATCCAACCCATGCTAGCATGGAAAGCGGATGCTAAATGATGATGATGATGATGATATATATATATACTGCACACATGCACACACACCCATAATTGCCTGTAAAAGTCTCTTTGAGTGTATATTGAGCTCTTAGCTTAGTTAGATAGGTTTTTTGATACATACACACACATGCCAAAAGCAAAAAAAGAAAAAAAGACACAAGAAAAAATAAAATAAACAACCTCTAACCATGGTTGCTACAGAGCTGTGCATACACATAAAAATACGAACTAATATACCTACATGAAATATTTCCCCTTAAAATGTTACTCTAACCTTACATTTCTTTGCCCTCTCCCCTCTGTCTTTTTTTTTGTCATCTATCTATTTGACTGTCTCTTTTTTGTTTCAAATTTCAATGAATAAAATGAAAAAGTTTGATTTTATTTTCATTTTGTTCATTCTTCAATGATAAACCCAAGCACTGATTTTGTTTTACTTTATTCTTATTTGTCAATTAGTTAATTCTTTAATCAGCTAAATTTACCGCTTGTTTAATCACTTGGTTCATCAATCAGTTAGTGAAGGCGCATGGCTCAGTAGTTAAAGCGTTGAACTTATGACCGTGAGGATGTATAGTTCGATTCCCGCACCGGGCTGTGTGTTGTGTTCTTGAGCAAGACACTTTATTTCATGTTGCTCCAGTTCTCTCTGCTGCAGAAATGCGTTGCAATGTCACCGGTGCAAAGCTGCATCATGGCCTTTACCTTTCCCTTGGATGACATCAGTAGCATGGTATGCATGGGCAGCTGCTGGCCTTCCATAAACCATCTTGCCTGGACTTGTGCCTCAGAGGGTAACTTTCTAGGTGCAGTCCTATGGTCACTCATGACTGAAGGGGGTCATCCATCAGTCATTCAACTAATGTTTGTCAAAGTCCTTGCATCTCCAATTTTGAACTCATATATATAGGTGTAAGTGTGTCACGTTGTTCCGGGTTCAGTCCCACTGCATGGTATCTTGGACAAATGTCTTCTACTATAGCCTCAGGCTGACCAAAGCTTTACCAGTGCATTTGGTAGATGGAAACTGAAAGAAGCCCGGCGTGTATATATATATACTCTTTTTACTCTTTTACTTGTTTCAGTCATTTGACTGTGGCCATGCTGGAGCACCGCCTTTAGTCGAGCAAATCGACCCCGGGACTTATTCTCTGTAAGCCCAGTACTTATTCTATCAGTCTGTTTTGTCGAACTGCTAAGTGACGGGGACGTAAACACACCAGCATCGGTTGTGAAGCAATGCTAGGGGGACAATGACACAAACACATACACACACATATATATACATATATACGACAGGCTTCTTTCAGTTTCCGTCTACCAAATCCACTCACAAGGCATTGGTCGGCCCCGGGACTGAATCCGGAACATGTGGTTGGTTAGCAAGCTACTTACCACACAGCCACTCCTGCGCCTATATATATATATATATAATATATATATATATATATATATATATATATATATATATATATATATATATAAACAGTGCATGTTTATTGTTGACATAACGTCCCTCCCAAGATACAACAAAAGCTGTTCCAACAGGAGTTCATGTCAAGAATTTCAAGAATGTTGCTAACCAAATGCAAAAATGAAATACTTAATATTCTATCTGTATTTTTTAATCATTGTATTTTTATCTTTATTTAATTTCTTTCATTAACCATTTAGCATTCACATTACTCTTTCAACTGTGATTCTTATTTATCCACATTGTTTTGAATTAATCCTGCATTATCTCATAGCTTTGAGATTTCAATGATATGATTGTTTATTTTTAGAATGACATTGTAGGGTAGGTGTGAGAGGCAGGATCTGGCCTTGTTTTTAATTAATCCTGCATTATCTCATAGCTTTGAGATTTCAATGATATGATTGTTTATTTTTAGAATGACATTGTAGGGTAGGTGTGAGAGGCAGGATCTGGCTTGTTTTTAATTAATCCTGCATTATCTCATAGCTTTGAGATTTCAATGATGTGATTGTTTATTTTTAGAATGACATTGTAGGGTAGGTGTGAGAGGCAGGATCTGGCCTTGTTTTTAATTAATCCTGCATTATCTCATAGCTTGAGATTTCAATGATGTGATTTTTATTTTTAGAATGACATTGTAGGGTAGGTGTGAGAGGCAGGATCTGGCCTTGTTTTTATTAATCCTGCATATCTCATAGCTTTGAGATTTCAATGATGTGATTGGTTAGTTTTAGAATGACATTGTAGGGTAGGTATGAGAGGAGGATCTGGCCTTGTTTTTAATTAATCCTGCATTATCTCATAGCTTTGAGATTTCAATGATGTGATTGTTTATTTTTAGAATGACATTGTAGGGTAGGTGTGAGAGGCAGGATCTGGCCTTGTTTTTAATTAATCCTGCATTATCTCATAGCTTTGAGATTTCAATGATGTGATTGTTTATTTTTAGAATGACATTGTAGGGTAGGTGTGAGAGGCAGGATCTGGCCTTGTTTTTAATTAATCCTGCATTATCTCATAGCTTTGAGATTTCAATGATGTGATTGTTTATTTTTAGAATGACATTGTAGGGTAGGTGTGAGAGGCAGGATCTGGCCTTGTTTTTAATTAATCCTGCATTATCTCATAGCTTTGAGATTTCAATGATGTGATTGTTTATTTTTAGAATGACATTGTAGGGTAGGTATGAGAGGCAGGATCTGGCCTTGTTTTGAATTAATCCTGCATTATCTCATAGCTTTGAGATTTCAATGATGTGATTGTTTATTTTTAAAATGACATTGTAGGCTAGGTGTGAGAGGCAGGATCTGGCCTTGTTTTGAATTAATCCTGCATTATCTCATAGCTTTGAGATTTCAATGATGTGATTGTTTATTTTTAGAATGACATTGTAGGGTAGGTATGAGAGGCAGGATCTGGCCTTGTTTTGAATTAATCCTGCATTATCTCATAGCTTTGAGATTTCAATGATGTGATTGTTTATTTTTAAAATGACATTGTAGGCTAGGTGTGAGAGGCAGGATCTGGCCTTGTTTTGAATTAATCCTGCATTATCTCATAGCTTTGAGATTTCAATGATGTGATTGTTTATTTTTAGAATGACATTGTAGGCTAGGTGTGAGAGGCTGGATCAGGCCTTGTTTTGAATTAATCATGCATTATCTCACAGCTTTGAGATTTCAATGATGTGATTGGTTAGTTTTAGAATGACATTGTAGGGTAGGTGTGAGAGGCAGGATCTGGCCTGTTTTTAATTAATCCTGCATTATCTCATAGCTTTGAGATTTCAATGATATGATTGTTTATTTTTAGAATGACATTGTAGGGTAGGTGTGAGAGGCAGGATCTGGCCTGTTTTTAATTAATCCTGCATTATCTCAAGCTTTGAGATTTCAATGATGTGTTGTTTATTTTTAGAATGACATTGTAGGGTAGGTGTGAGAGGCAGGATCTGGCCTTGTTTTTAATTAATCCTGCTTATCTCATAGCTTTGAGATTTCAATGATGTGATTGTTTATTTTTAGAATGACATTGTAGGGTAGGTGTGAGAGGCAGGATCTGGCCTTGTTTTTATTTAATCCTGCATATCTCATAGCTTTGAGATTTCAATGATGTGATTGGTTAGTTTTAGAATGACATTGTAGGGTAGGTATGAGAGGCAGGATCTGGCCTTGTTTTTAATTAATCCTGCATTATCTCATAGCTTTGAGATTTCAATGATGTGATTGTTTATTTTTAGAATGACATTGTAGGGTAGGGTAGGTGTGAGAGGCAGGATCTGGCCTTGTTTTTAATTAATCCTGCATTATCTCATAGCTTTGAGATTTCAATGATGTGATTGTTTATTTTTAGAATGACATTGTAGGGTAGGTGTGAGAGGCAGGATCTGGCCTTGTTTTTAATAATCCTGCATTATCTCATAGCTTTGAGATTTCAATGATGTGATTGTTTATTTTTAGAATGACATTGTAGGGTAGGGGTGAGAGGCAGGATCTGGCTTGTTTTTAATTAATCCTGCATTATCTCATAGCTTTGAGATTCAATGATGTGATTGTTTATTTTTAGAATGACATTGTAGGGTAGGTATGAGAGGCAGGATCTGGCCTTGTTTTGAATTAATCCTGCATTATCTCATAGCTTTGAGATTTCAATGATGTGATTGTTTATTTTTAGAATGACATTGTAGGCTAGGTGTGAGAGGCAGGATCTGGCCTTGTTTTGAATTAATCCTGCATTATCTCATAGCTTTGAGATTTCAATGATGTGATTGTTTATTTTTAGAATGACATTGTAGGGTAGGTATGAGAGGCAGGATCTGGCCTTGTTTTGAATTAATCCTGCATTATCTCATAGCTTTGAGATTTCAATGATGTGATTTTTATTTTTAGAATGACATTGTAGGCTAGGTGTGAGAGGCAGGATCTGCCTTGTTTTGAATTAATCCTGCATTATCTCATAGCTTTGAGATTTCAATGATGTGATTGTTTATTTTTAGAATGACATTGTAGGCTAGGTGTGAGAGGCTGGATCAGGCCTTGTTTTGAATTAATCATGCATATCTCACAGCTTTGAGATTTCAATGATGTGATTGGTTAGTTTTAGAATGACATTGTAGGGTAGGTGTGAGAGGCAGGATCTGGCCTTGTTTTTAATTAATCATGCATTATCTCATGGCTTTGAGATTTCAATGATGTGATTGGTTAGTTTTAGAATGACATTGTAGGGTAGGTGTGAGAGGCAGGATCTGGCCTTGTTTTTAATTAATCATGCATTATCTCATGGCTTTGAGATTTCAATGATGTGATTGTTTATTTTTAAAATGACATTGTAGGCTAGGTGTGAGAGGCTGGATCAGGCCTTGTTTTGAATTAATCATGCATTATCTCACAGCTTTGAGATTTCAATGATGTGATTGTTTATTTTTAGAATGACATTGTAGGGTATGTGTGAGAGGCAGGATCTTGTTGGATTGAACATAAAACATAGAATATTTGGACCATATATGACTGATTAATCCTTTAGCATTCAGATTACTCTGTCAAATGTAATCCTTATTTATTATCCCCACCTTAGCAATGGTGGAGGTATTGTTTTCAGTGATGCTTTTTTGCTTGTTTGTCCGTGGACAAGATATCTCAAGAACCGCTGGATGAATTTGGATGAAACTTTCAGGGATGTTTGGCCTCATGACTGGCACAAACTGATTAGAGTTTGGGATTGATCCAGTACCGAACAAGGACTCTGGATTATTTGTTACATTTACTTGACTTTATATGATTACAATCTTATGTTAACTTTCAAGTCTTTCTCAATTATCTCCCTTTAGGCTGTAACTATTTTGAATGGTGAATTTGTTAACTTTGGTTTGTATTAGATAAGGACAAAACTATTTATTACTGTTACTAAATTTTCTACAGCCACCTTCACATTTCATGACCACCATTGGGATTAATCAGGTACCGGACAAAGGTTCTGGATTATTTTTCCAATTTTTTTACTTAATTTTTAAGAGCAGATGGGTTCGTTTTTAGTATTCTTGGTTGCGAGAGCAGTTGTTTATTTCAGATATTCTCATTTTAAAAATCACCTCCAGCTAATTGTTGAGAGGACATTGGTGTTGCCTTGGCAGAGGCTTGTGCTTTCTGAGTGCTCTTTTTTTTTCCCCTCTAGTTTCAGCTCAATGCTGTGGCCATGCTGATGCACGACCCTTAAAATAATAAATGCACCCTTTTAAAGCCTAGCCAGGCTCATGGGCCCGGTTTCCCGGTTTCTATGGCGTATGTGTTCCCCTGTTAGACGGGGCGCCAGTCCATCGCAGCGTTACTCATTTTTGCCAGCTGAGTGGACTGGAGCAATGTGAAATGAAGTGTTTTGCTCAAGAACACAACACGTCGCCCGGTCCAGGAATCGAAACCACAATCTTACTATCATGATGCTGACACCCTAACCACTAAGCCACGTGCCTCCACATTGTTCCCATTGCGTTGCTTTAGTCATGCATTATAAATATAATGAAATTATTGTATACAGTGCTCAGGTGCACCACAACTTGTCAAAAGTGCGTATAAAGCATATGCAGTAATGTACAAATGTCTGGAAAGCGAACAATGTATGAGTTAGATACATGCTTGCGTGTGTATGGAGGGGAGAAAATCAGGTGTAGTGTTGGCGAATCTCAGGAAGCATGGAAGTTTTGAAGGATGCAGTGCTCCGACAACTAACAACTGATGCCGGCAGTTTGTTCCATGCTTCAGCAACTCTCAGTGTGAAAAAATGTTTCCTAAAGTCATGGGAGCTGTGCTGTTTTCTGACTTTGTAAATATGTCCACGGGTGTTAGACGGGTGGAGTTTGAAAAGGTGCTCAGAGTTATTGTTTGTAAGATGGTTGATAATTTTATGGGTGTCTGCCAAGTCAGCTGCCAGACGTAGGAGTTTCAATGTGTCCATGCCCAGGGCAGTAAGGCGTTCAGAATATGGCAAATGCCTGATGGAGGGTATTCTTTTGGTTGCACGTCACTGAACGGCTTCCAAATGATTGATATTCTGGGCAAGATAGGGGTTCCAGACTGGTGATGCAAATTCCAGGTGAGGTCTTACTAAAGCTATATAAAGCTGCAGATAGATAGCCGGAGAGTGGCTCAGAACGGATTTGGTGAGTGATGCCAAGACACCCTCAGCCTTCTTGGCAATTTTAGCGATGTGTTTTGTCCAACGCATTATCTCAGAGCTTCAAGATGTCTTACTTTTAAGAGGTGGTAAGAGAAAAAGCTGCAGGACTAATAATGCTTAATAAAAAATAACTGATTTACCTAAGTTTTCGTATCATCTTCAAAATGGTCCCCTTGCTCAGCAA
>NC_043025.1:7606661-7614161 GCF_006345805.1 Octopus sinensis
CATTTAATGTCTGCCTTCCATGCTGACATGGGTTGGACCTTTGGACAGGAGCTGGTCAGCTAGAAGCCTGCACCAGGCTAATGTGTCTGCTTTGGCATGGTTTTTGCAGCTGGATGCCCTTCCAAATGCCAACCACTTCACAGTGTGGATCGGATGCTTTTTACCAGCACGAACGTGGAGGCGCAATGGCCCAGTGGTTAGGGCAGCAGACTCGTGGTCAGAGGATCGTGGTTTCGATTCCCAGACCGGACGTTGTGTGTGTTTATTGAGCGAAAACACCTAAAGCTCCACGAGGCTCCGGCAGGGGTTGGTAGCGACCCCTTTTGTACTCTATTGCCCCAACTTTCTCTCACCCTTTCTTCCGGTTTCTTGTCCCCGACTTACTACGCAACCGCTGAGCCTGGATGCGCATTTATTCATCCGTCGATGCTCTCGGTGAGTCGGGGTTTGACCTGCTTTCTCTTGTACGGGTCTTACGAATAGCAAAGGACCACGTATCGGACTTCTCCCACTAATGGGACGAAGACCGCTTCGCTCAACAAACAAACAAACCAGCACCAGCAGAGTGGGGTGGGGGTGGGGGCATTGGAGGAGAATGAAAGGTTAGATGGGTAGAAACAGGTGTCTTGCTATAGAGGCGGCGAGCTGGCAGAATCGTCAGCACGCCGGGCGAAATGCGTAGCCGTATTTCGTCTGCCGTTAGGTTTTGAGTTCAAATTCCGCCGAGGTCGACTTTGCCTTTCATCCTTTCAGGGTCGATTAAATAAGTACCAGTTACGCACTGAGGTCAATGTAATCGACTTAATACCTATGTCTGTCCTTGTTTGTCCTCTCTGTGTTTAGCACCTTGTGAGTAGTAAAGAAATAGGTATTTCTGTTTTTGTGTTCTGAGTTCAAATTCTGCTGAGGTCGACTTTGCCTTTCATCCTTTCGGGGTCGATTAAATAAGTACCAGTTACGCACTGGAGTCGATGTAATCGACTTAATACCTATGTCTGTCCTTGTTTGTCCCCTCTATGTTTAGCCCCTTGTGGGTAATAAAGAAATAGGTTACCCAACAAGAGAGAGGGGGAGGGGGAGAAAGAGAGTGGGAGGGAGGAAGAGAAAGGTAGAGAGGTAACACGAAAGTGGGTAGAAGCAGGGGTGCTGCTTTAAAGGAGATCCCGCTCAACTGGTACTTATTTTATCGATCCCGAAAGGATGATAGGCAAAGCTACCCTTGGTAAAATTTGAATTCAGAACATACAGACAGATGAAATGCTGCTAACCGCGTTGCCCAGTGTGCTAACAATTCTTAATTCTTTTACTACCCACAAGGGGCTAAACACGGAGGGGACAAACAAGGACAGACATAGGTATTAAGTCAATTACATCTACCCCAGTGCGTAACTGGTACTTATTTAATCGACCCCGAAAGGATGAAAGGCAAAGTCGACCTCGGCGGAATTTGAACTCGGAATGTAGCGGCAGACGAAATACTTCTAAGCATTTCACCCGACGTGCTAACGTTTCTGCCAGCTTGTTGCCTTCTCACCTGAAAATATTTCGTTTTAAATTTTGGCCCGAATCCAGCAAGTTCGGAAGGTGGTGGTGGGGAGAGGTAAGCCAATTATATCGACCCCAGTGTGTCCTTGTTCGTCCTCTCTATGTTTAGCCCCTTGTGGGCAATAAAGATATCAGAGACAATCCACAAAATCTTGTGCACGTTTGTGGTACACTGGAATATTTTTACCAGAACTTTTGCAAGTACAATGTATCACCATTTTATTTCTTGAAATTTTCAGTTAAGGTCGTTTAATTTTTGTTCAACACCTTAACCAAAGTAAACAGATGACTCATCTATGTACTTGCCCCACAAGTAAAAGAACATTTATGGAGAGTGATAGATGAATTTTGTGTTAATTTGAAATGTGGTGAGAGAAAGATTTCATATTTTTAGTGTCTGATAGCCATGGGAGACAACTCTGGCTACGATTTAATCATTCTAGCATAAACCAAGAAAATTAACGATGTAATTTTTTTTGGTGGGGTTGTTAATTAAAATAATAATAATAATGAAATTATTGTATACAGTGCTCAGGTGCACCACAACAGAAAGTGCATATAAAGTACATGCAGTAATGTACAAATGACTGGAAAGCGAACAGTGTATGAGTCAGATACATGCTTGCGTGTGTATGGAGGGGAGAAAATCAAGTGTAGTGTTGGCGAATCTCAGGAAGCATGGAAGTTTTGAAGGATGCAGGGGTTAGATACCCTGAAATTATGTTGAAGCAAAGCCATTCTACCCCTTTCCTAGAATTTTTCGTTGGGTCCAGTATATACTAGGATTAGTAGGACTGGCTGTTCTAGGGAAAAGATGACGATTAGGTTTTGTGTAAAATGTTTGTGGAAAGTGTTGTCGGTTTGTGCGTGTTTGTGTGCGTGTGTATGTGTGTGCGTGCGTGTGTGTGTGTGCGCGCGCGTGTGTGTGTGTGCGCACGCGCGTGCGTGTGTATGTGTGTCGTGATGCGTCATGCTCGCGCATGACACACTGAAGGTGCATGGCTCAGTGGTTAGAGCGTCGGGCTCATGATCATGAGGTAGTGGGTTGAATCCCGGACCGGGGCTGCGTGTTGTATTCTTGAGCAAGACACTTTATTTTCACATTGTTCCGGTTCACTCAGCCGTAGAAACGAGTTGTGACGTCACTGGTGCCAAGCTGTATCGGCCCCTTTGCCTTTCCCTTGGATAACATCGGTGACGTGGAGAGGAAAGTCTAGTATGCATGGGCGACTGCTGGTCTTCCCTAAACAACCTTGTCTGGATTTGTGCCTCGGAGGGTCACTTTCTAGGTGCAATCCAACTGTCATTCACGACCGAAGGGGGTCTTTACCCTTTGAGATGTGTGTAATGTGTGACAGTATATCAGTTTCAGTTAACGTCAGTTTTTCATGCTGGCATGGGTTGGACAGATTGACATACAGTTGGCTAGGCAGAAGACCACACTAGGCTTCACTGTCTGTTTTGGCAGGGTTTTTTACGGGTGGATGACCTTCCTAACGTTACCACCACCACCACCATCATTATCAACACCTCACACCACCTCTATCATCATCATCATCATCATCACCATCATCATCATCATCATCATCATCACCATCATCATCATCATCATCATCAATCATCACCATCACCACCATCTGTTTCTTTACTACCCACAAAGGGCTAAACATAGAGGGGACAAAGAAGGACAGACAATGGGATTAAGTCGATTACATCGACCCCAGTGCGTAACTGGTACTTAATTTATCGACCCTCGAAAGGATGAAAGGCAAAGTCGACCTCGGCGGAATTTGAAGTCAGAATGTAACAGCAGATGAAATACGGCTACGCATTTCGCCCAGCGTGCTAACGTTTCTGCCAGATCACCATCACTACCACCATAACCCCTACTACCATTATCATCACCATCATCGATCACTACCATCACCACCACCACCACCACCACCATCATTATCAACACCCCACAATACCTCTATCATCATCATCATTACTATTACTACCACCGTCACCACACCCCCACCCATACTACCATTATCACCACCACTACCACCACCACCACCACCATCATCACCATCATCATCATCATCATCATCACCATCATCATCATCACCACCATCACCACCACCACCACCACCACCATCATCATCATCATCATCATCATCACCACCACTACCACCATCACCATCATCATCATCATCACCATCATCACCATCATCAATCACCACTACCACCACCGCCGCTGCCACTACCATCATCGTCATCGTCATCACTACAAAATATTCGGTAATCTCCTTTCTCATGTCCGATTTCTTCTCTTCACAGGAATTCCCCAGGCAACACTGGACAAGCTCCGTGATGAGTTCATCGCCAACGACCGACTCATGTTTACGCAGGGTGTATGCAACCATGTCAACATCAACGAGATATCCCGTTGTCCTCGGCAACTACTTGACGTTAACCATGTTTTCAATGTCAAGGTACATTTTATTTATTTCAATTTTTAAAAAAATTTTCGGTGTTACAATAGTAGGGTCTTTTCGGTTTGACCGGCAGTTTTTCCCAGCGGTGTCATATGAAATTGTCACCCATAATTATGACCCTAGTATCCATCTATTGCATTTCAATCTATTTTAGGGTTAGGGTTAGGGGATCTTTTCGGTTTGAACAGCAGTTTTTTCTAGCGGTGTCATATGAAATTGTCACCCATAATTATGACCCTAGTATCCATCTATTGCATTTCAATCTGTTTTAGGGTTAGGGTTAGGGGATCTTTTCGGTTTGAACAGCAGTTTTTTCTAGCGGTGTCATATGAAATTGTCACCTATAATTATGACCCTAGTATCCATCTATTGCATTTCAATCTGTTTTAGGGTTAGGGTTAGGGGATCTTTTCGGTTTGACCGGCAGTTTTTTCACAGCGGTGTCATATGAAATTGTCACCCATAATTATGACCCTAGTATCCATCTATTGCATTTCAATCTATTTTAGGGTTAGGGTTAGGGGATCTTTTCGGTTTGAACAGCAGTTTTTTCTAGCGGTGTCATATGAAATTGTCACCATAATTATGACCCTAGTATCCATCTATTGCATTTCAATCTATTTTAGGGTTGGGTTAGGGGATCTTTTCGGTTTGAACAGCAGTTTTTTCTAGCGGTGTCATATGAAATTGTCACCTATAATTATGACCCTAGTATCCATCTATTGCATTTCAATCTGTTTTAGGGTTAGGGTTAGGGGATCTTTTCGGTTTGACCGGCAGTTTTTCCCAGCGGTGTCATATGAAATTGTCACCCATAATTATGACCCTAGTATCCATCTATTGCATTTCAATCTATTTTAGGGTTAGGGTTAGGGGATCTTTTCGGTTTGAACAGCAGTTTTTCCCAGCGGTGTCATATGAAATTGTCACCCATAATTATGACCCTAGTATCCATCTATTGCATTTCAATCTATTTTAGGGTTAGGGTTAGGGGATCTTTTCGGTTTGAACAGCAGTTTTTTCTAGCGGTGTCATATGAAATTGTCACCCATAATTATGACCCTAGTATCGATCTATTGCATTTCAATCTGTATTAGGGTTAGGGTTAGGGGGTCTTTTTTTCGTCACAAATGTAAATAAACCCAGTCTATTTCTTAAACGAGGGACATATTCATACGGCACAGAATGTTTTTTTTTACCTCAATAGACGTCATTGATTGGTTGAAATTGCAGAAATTGAAGAAAAAAAACAACAAATATCTTACAAACCATAGAATTTTCTCAATAAAGCCAAGAGAAAAAGATGTTTTATAAACACATTCTACCAGTATACGAAGTTTAAAAGTGTTTGGTTACATGGAAATTATTTTAAAAAACTGCCGTTCAAACCGAAAAGATCCCTGTTTCTTAAACGAGGGACATATTCATACAGCACAGAATGTTTTTTTTACCTCAATAGACGTCATTGATGGTTGAAATTGCAGAAATTGAAGAAAAAAAACAACAAATAACTTACAAACCATAGAATTTTCTCAATAAAGCCAAGAGAAAAAGATGTTTTATAAACACATTCTACCAGTATACGAAGTTTAAAAGTGTTTGGTTACATGGAAATTATTTTAAAAAACTGCCGTTCAAACCGAAAAGATCCCTGTTTCTTAAACGAGGGACATATTCATACAGCACAGAATGTTTTTTTTTTACCTCAATAGACGTCATTGATTGGTTGAAATTGCAGAAATTGAAGAAAAAAAACAACAAATATCTTACAAACCATAGAATTTTCTCAATAAAGCCAAGAGAAAAAGATGTTTTATAAACACATTCTACCAGTATACGAAGTTTAAAAGTGTTTGGTTACATGGAAATTATTTGAAAAAACTGCCGTTCAAACCGAAAAGATCCCTGTTTCTTAAACGAGGGACATATTCATACAGCACAGAATGTTTTTTTTTACCTCAATAGACGTCATTGATTGGTTGAAATTGCAGAAATTGAAGAAAAGAAACAACAAATATCTTACAAACTATAGAATTTTCTCAATAAAGCCAAGAGAAAAAGATGTTTTATAAACACATTCTACCAGTATACGAAGTTTAAAATTTTATAGTTACGTGGAAATTATTTAAAAAAAACTGCCCGTCAAACCAAAAAAATCCCAATGGTATGATACCTACCATCCATTTTCTTCTATATGAGCTGGCAGAATCATTAGCATGCTGGGCGAAATGCTTAGCAGTATTTCGTCTGCGCTTATGGTCTGAGTCCAATGATTGAAACAAGTAGAAAATAAAAGATGAAAGAATGTTATTCTTTTCTACTCTAGGCACAAGGCCTGAAATTTTGGTGGGGTGGAGGGGGGAAGTCGATTAGATCGACCCCTGTATGCAACTGGTACTTAATTTATCGACCTTGAACAGATGAAAGGCAAAGTCGACTTTGGCGGAATTTGAACTCAGAGCATGAAGACAGATGAAATACTGCTAAGCATTTTGCCCGGAATGCTAACATTTCAGCCAGCTCTTAGATGATCTTTGTTGATGCCTCCACCAAGTTTGGAGATGGTCTAACGAATGGGACCTGTGCCTGAACGTGTCAAAGTGCTGTCATCTGCCTGTTGGCTCTTCTCCTGCAACTCAACTTGATTTTGAGCCGGGTCATCTGCTGCTGGAGAGGACCGACCAGGTAAAGGACCTGGGTATCTTGGGAGATTCTTCCTCTTCGCCTTCGGCCCAGTGCGTCCATGCTGCCAACAAAGCACGCGGAGTTCTGTTTTTGATTCGACGGTCATTCGGAATGCTCACAGCAGCCATATTCCTACCACTTTATGTCACGCTGGTGAGACCCATATTGGAGTACGGGATTCAAGCCTCTTCTCCTTATCTCCTCAAAGACATACATCATCTCGAAAGAGTCCAGAAGCTGGCTACCCGCATGGTTCTTGGTCTCAAGCATTTGTCTAATGAAGAAAGGCTGAAGACGCTCAACCTTTATTCTCTTGAAAAACGCCGCCGCCGTGGTGATCTCATTCTTGCTCACAACATCATAAGCGGAAAGTGTAACCTCTCGAAAGAGCTGTACTTCACTCCTGCTCCACAGCGTCGGCTGCGGGGTCACTCCGAAAAGCTCTATCTGCGACGATTTCATCTCAATCGAAGGAGAGGGGCTTTCTCCGTCCGGGTTACGGATCCGTGGAATAAGCTGCCGGACGAGATAGTGAAGATGCCGACGACCGCTCGGTTCAAAGTCTCTCTTGACCACAAATGGCCTGAACTCTTTTGAACACCCTCCCTGTACATAACTCCATGTCCCCCTACATGGCCGTGCTTTTTGCTTTTTGAGCCAAAAAATTAACTTAACTTAACTTCACTTAACTTAGCTCACCGCCTTGTAGTAATAATATTATTACCTCTTCCTTTCCCTCTGTCTGTCCGTCTGTCTCTCTCACCATCTCTTTTTACTCGTCTCCATTAAC
>NC_043025.1:7616661-7632448 GCF_006345805.1 Octopus sinensis
TTTATCTATCTGTTTGTCTGTCTGTCATCCACCCATCCATGTATCTTTCTATCTATCCATCCATCCATTTATCTATCTGTTTGTCTGTCTGTCATCCACCCATCCATGTATCTTTCTATCTATCCATCCATCCATTTATCTATCTGTTTGTCTGTCTGTCTATCTGTTTATCTACCTAGCTATCCATCCATCCATCCACCTATATATATACATGCATACACACACACATATATATGTATATTTATGAATATGTGTGTGTGTGTGCATGTGTGTGTGTTAAGCAAAATATGAGTTAGAGCTTATGCAACCGTCTAAGGGATAAATGTATCCGTAGACACTCCTGGTGTATTACCTTAGTATGTATAGTCCTAGCTATAAGGTAGGACTATAGCTAATTGGTAATTTAAGGATAAAACTGTAGTTTAATATAAATAGTTCCGAACTACAATTAAATAATGACTTTTTAATACCAATAATCAACTTCTCATTGTTAATTACTGCTCCATTTCTTTTCGTTTCTTTTCTTTTCTATATATATATATTAGAAAGTTTGGAGATGATGTACAGGTATTTAATATTAGAAGAAATGAGGTACTCAGAAATTCGGATGGTTTTATATTTACAGATATTTATTTGTATATTACATGATGTATAAAAACATGTAATATACAAATAAATATCTGTAAATATAAAACCATCCGAATTTCTGAGTACCTCATTTCTTCTAATATATATCATCATCATCATCATTTAGCATCCGCTTTACATGCTAGCATGGGTTGGACGCTTCAACTGGGGTCTGGGAAGCCAGAAGGCTGCACCAGGCCCAGTCTGATCTGGCAATGTTTCTATGGCCGGATGCCCTTCCTAACACCAACCACTCCATGAATGTAGTGGGTGCTTTTTACGTGCCACCAGCACGGAGGCCCGTTGGGGTGGCGCTGGCAACGGCCACGTTCAGATGGTTTGCTTACGTGCCACCAGCACTGGTATCACAGCTACAATTTCCATTGATGTTGATCGATTTCGATTTTGATTCTGATTCTCACTGGCCTGCTTGCTTAGCCTGTGGGGTGGCGTCATTTGAAGGCTAAAACAGTGCGAAGCGCATTGTGATCAGCGATGTGTAGCAACATCTGATGGCCTGGTCGGTCACGGTGATCACAGTGATATATATATATATATTTGTTGCCAGCGCCGCCCCGACTGGCCTCTGTGCCAGTGGCACGTAAAAAGCACCATCCGATTGTGGCTGTTGCCGGCCTTGTCTGGTCCCCGTGCTGGTGGCACATAAAAAGCACCATCCGATCGTGGCCGTTTGCCAGCCTTGTCTGGCACCTGTGCAGGTGGCACGTAAAAAGCACCCACTACACTCACGGAGTGGTTGGCGTTAGGAAGGGCATCCAGCTGTAGAAACACTGCCAGATCAGACTGGGCCTGGTGCAGTCTCCTGGCTTCTCAGACCCAGTTGAACCGTCCAACCCATGCTAGCATGGAAAACGGACGTTAAACGATGATGATGATGATGATGATGATGATGTGTGTGTGTGTGTGTGTGTGTGTGTGAATATTATCATGCAATGTATGTATAAACACACAGGCACATATCTCAGTGTCTCTCTTTCACTTGCTTTCTCCCTCCACTCTCTAACTCATTCTCTCTCTTTATCTCTCTCTCTTTCTCTCTCCCTCAGCTTGAGAGAAGCAACTTCATCCTGGATGCGTTCATTGACTGCGCTCGCAACGGCAACACGGCCGGCAGCCGAGTGGTTGACCACTTGCTGGTCAATGCCTCCGATGATGGTGGCCAATGGGACATGTTGGTCAACTTGATTTCCAAATATGGTATTGTACCAAAGAATATCTACCCAGACACCGTGTCCTGTGAGGCTTCTAGATATTTGGTCAGCATCATCAGTCACAAGGTATGTGTTTGACCCCTCGGATCTTTTCGGTTTGAACGGCAGTTTTTTCAAATAATTTCCATGTAACTAAAAAATTTTAAACTTCGTATACTGGTAGAATGTGTTTATAAAACATCTTTTTCTCTTGGCTTTATTGAGGAAATTCTATAGTTTGTAAGATATTTGTTGTTTTTTTTCTTCAATTTCTGCAATTTCAACCAATCAATGACATCTATTGAGGTAAAAAAAAACATTTGGTCATTTGGTCAGCCTGAGGCTATAACAGAAAACACTTGCCCAAGGTGCCATGCAGTGGAACTGAACCTGGAACTATGTGGTTGAGAAGCAAATTTCTTATCATACAGACACACACACACACACACATATTTATGTATGTATGTATGCATATATGTATATATATATATATATATATATATATATATATATATATATATATATATATATATATATATATATATATGTGTGTGTGTGTGTTGTGTGTGTGTGTGTGAATATTATCATGCAATGTATGTATAAACACACAGGCACATATCTCAGTGTCTCTCTTTCACTTGCTTTCTCCCTCCACTCTCTAACTCATTCTCTCTCTTTATCTCTCTCTCTTTCTCTCTCCCTCAGCTTGAGAGAAGCAACTTCATCCTGGATGCGTTCATTGACTGCGCTCGCAACGGCAACACGGCCGGCAGCCGAGTGGTTGACCACTTGCTGGTCAATGCCTCCGATGATGGTGGCCAATGGGACATGTTGGTCAACTTGATTTCCAAATATGGTATTGTACCAAAGAATATCTACCCAGACACCGTGTCCTGTGAGGCTTCTAGATATTTGGTCAGCATCATCAGTCACAAGGTATGTGTTTGACCCCTCGGATCTTTTCGGTTTGAACGGCAGTTTTTTCAAATAATTTCCATGTAACTAAAAAATTTTAAACTTCGTATACTGGTAGAATGTGTTTATAAAACATCTTTTTCTCTTGGCTTTATTGAGGAAATTCTATAGTTTGTAAGATATTTGTTGTTTTTTTTCTTCAATTTCTGCAATTTCAACCAATCAATGACATCTATTGAGGTAAAAAAAAACATTTGGTCATTTGGTCAGCCTGAGGCTATAACAGAAAACACTTGCCCAAGGTGCCATGCAGTGGAACTGAACCTGGAACTATGTGGTTGAGAAGCAAATTTCTTATCATACAGACACACACACACACACACATATTTATGTATGTATGTATGCATATATGTATATTATATATATATATATATATATATATATATATATATATATATATATATATATATATATATATATATATATGTGTGTGTGTGTGTGTGTGTGGAGGCGCAATGGCCCAGTGGTTAGAGCAGCGGACTCGCGGTCGTAGGATTGCGGTTTCGATTCCCAGACCGGGCGTTGTGAGTGTTTATTGAGCGAAAACACCTAAAGCTCCACGAGGCTCCAGCAGGGGGTGGTGGCGATCCCTGCTGTACTCTTTCGCCACAATTTTCTCTCAGTCTTTCTTCTGTTGGCCTGCTCGCTTAGCCAGCGGGGTGGCGTCATTTGAAGGCTAAAACAATGCGAAGTGCATTGTGACCAGCGATGTGTAGTAACATCTGATAGCCTGGTCGGTCACGGTGATATATATATATACTAGCAGTATCGCCTGGCGTTGCTCGGGTTTGTAAGGGAAATAACTATATAAGCATTTTTAGAATGTAAAGTATAATAGCCATCTCAATATGGCTAACCACAAAGGTGGGGGTGTTACTGTAGCTTTTTACGTTCTGAGATTTAATAATACATTTTTAGAGAGTTACTTCCCTTATATAATAGCAAAAAAATGTATTAAAAATGGGGGAAAATGATGGTAAATTTTTCTTTAAATCGTAGACTCATCGTAGACGCGCGCTAATACCCAGAAGGGCTCGATATGAATCACGACTATAAGATACCCAGTTTTGGTTAAACTGCACCGCAAAATGTGGGAGTAGTTAGAAATCTAAATCGTAGGAGACAGACACACACACAACCTTACTTTTATAGATAAAAATATACACACACACTTGCCCATAATGGGACAGATCTGAATCCATGTTGTTGAGAAGCAAACTTTTTTGCAACACACACACACACACACACACACACACACACACACACACACACACACACACACACTCATGTTATAATATTGACATAAATAAGTTTTGGAACTTAATTTCACTCGAAAATAATTCCATATTTCTGTCCTGTTTTTGTTCTACTAAGATGCGAGAATACTGCAAAATCCTTCAAGAAAATGTCGTAAAGGGAGTTACAGATGCTGATCTACAGGTTCTAAAAGAGGGAATGGTTAAAGAGGTAAGCACTTGCATGTCTTTGATTTTCTCTCTTACCTGTTGTTAATGGACAAACATGCATAAATATACCCATACACACGTATACGTACACACTCACACACACACACATACATGCATGCATGTATACACATACATGTACTCACACAAATGTATTGCCTTTCATCATCATCATCATCATCATCATCATCATCGTTCAATGTCCGTTTTCCATGCTAGCATGGGCTGGACGGTTCAACTGGAGTCTGGGAAGCCAGAAGGCTGCACCAGGCTCCGGTCTGATCTGGCAGTGTTTCTACAGCTGGATGCCCTTCCTAACGCCAACCACTCCGTGAGTGTAGTGGGTGCTTTCCATGCTGGCATGGGTTGGACGGTTCAACTGGGGTCTGGGAAGCCAGAAGGCTGCACCAGGCCCAGTCTGATCTGGCAGTGTTTCTACAGCTGGATGCCCTTCCTAACGCCAACCACTCCGTGAGTGTAGTGGGTGCTTTCCATGCTAGCATGGGTTGGACGGTTCAACTGGGGTCTGGGAAGCTAGAAGGCTGCACCAGGCACCGGTCTGATCTGGCAGTGTTTCTACAGTTGGATGCCCTTCCTAACGCCAACCACTCCGTGAGTGTAGTGGGTGCTTTCCATGCTAGCATGGGTTGGACGGTTCAACTGGGGTCTGGGAAGCCAGGAGGATGCACCAGGCTCCGGTCTGATCTGGCAGTGTTTCTACAGCTGGATGCCCTTCCTGACGCCAACCACTACGTGAGTGTAGTGGGTGCTTTCCATGCTAGCATGGGTTGGACGGTTCAACTGGGGTCTGGGAAGCCAGGAGGATGCACCAGGCTCCGGTCTGATCTGGCAGTGTTTCTACAGCTGGATGCCCTTCCTAACGCCAACCACTCAGTGAGTGTAGTGGGTGCTTTCCATGCTAGCATGGGTTGGACAGTTCAACTGGGGTCTGGGAAGCCAGGAGGATGCACCAGGCTCCGGTCTGATCTGGCAGTGTTTCTACAGCTGGATGCCCTTCCTAACGCCAACCACTCCGTGAGTGTAGTGGGTGCTTTCCATGCTAGCATGGGTTGGACGGTTCAACGGGGTCTGGGAAGCCAGGAGGATGCACCAGGCTCCGGTCTGATCTGGCAGTGTTTCTACAGCTGGATGCCCTTCCTAACACCAATCACTCCGTGAGTGTAGTGGGTGCTTTCCATGCTAGCATGGGTTGGACGGTTCAACTGGGGTCTGGGAAGCCGGGAGGATGCACCAGGCTCCGGTCTGATCTGGCAGTGTTTCTACAGCTGGATGCCCTTCTTAACGCCAACCACTCCGTGAGTGTAGTGGGTGCTTTCCCTGCTAGCATGGGTTGGACGGTTCAACTGGGGTCTGGGAAGCCAGAAGGCTGCACCAGGCTCTGGTCTGATCTGGCAGTGTTTCTACAGCTGGATGCCCTTCCTAACGCCAACCACTCCGTGAGTGTAGTGGGTGCTTTCCATGCTAGCATGGGTTGGACGGTTCAACTGGGGTCTGGGAAGCCAGGAGGATGCACCAGGCTCCGGTCTGATCTGGCAGTGTTTCTACAGCTGGATGCCCTTCCTAACACCAATCACTCCGTGAGTGTAGTGGGTGCTTTCCATGCTAGCATGGGTTGGACGGTTCAACTGGGGTCTGGGAAGCCGGGAGGATGCACCAGGCTCCGGTCTGATCTGGCAGTGTTTCTACAGCTGGATGCCCTTCTTAACGCCAACCATTCCGTGAGTGTAGTGGGTGCTTTCCCTGCTAGCATGGGTTGGACGGTTCAACTGGGGTCTGGGAAGCCAGAAGGCTGCACCAGGCTCTGGTCTGATCTGGCAGTGTTTCTACAGCTGGATGCCCTTCCTAACGCCAACCACTCCGTGAGTGTAGTGGGTGCTTTCCATGCTAGCATGGGTTGGACGGATCAACTGGGGTCTGGGAAGCCAGAAGGCTGCACCAGGCTCCGGTCTGATCTGGCAGTGTTTCTACAGCTCGATGCCCTTCCTAACGCCAACCACTCCGTGAGTGTAGTGGGTGCTTTCCATGCTAGCATGGGTTGGACGGTTCAACTGGGGTCTGGGAAGCCAGAAGGCTGCACCAGGCTCTGGTCTGATCTGGCAGTGTTTCTACAGCTGGATGCCCTTCCTAACGCCAACCACTCCGTGAGTGTAGTGGGTGCTTTCCATGCTAGCATGGGTTGCACGGTTCAACTGGGGTCTGGGAAGCCAGAAGGCTGCACCAGGCTCCGGTCTGATCTGGCAGTGTTTCTACAGCTGGATGCCCTTCCTAACGCCAACCACTCCGTGAGTGTAGTGGGTGCTTTCCATGCTAGCATGGGTTGGACGGTTCAACTGGGGTCTGGGAAGCCAGGAGGCTGCACCAGGCTCCGGTCTGATCTGGCAGTGTTTCTACAGCTGGATGCCCTTCCTAACGCCAACCACTCTGTGAGTGTAGTGGGTGCTTTCCATGCTAGCATAGGTTGGACGGTTCAACTGGGGTCTGGGAAGCCAGAAGGCTGCACCAGGCTCCGGTCTGATCTGGCAGTGTTTCTACAGCTGGATGCCCTTCCTAACGCCAACCACTCCGTGAGTGTAGTGGGTGCTTTCCATGCTAGCATGGGTTGGACGGTTCAACTGGGGTCCGGGAAGCCAGAAGGCTGCACCAGGCTCCGGTCTGATCTGGCAGTGTTTCTACAGCTGGATGCCCTTCCTAACGCCAACCACTCCGTGAGTGTAGTGGGTGCTTTCCATGCTAGCATGGGTTGGACGGTTCAACTGGGGTCTGGGAAGCCAGAAGGCTGCACCAGGCTCCGGTCTGATCTGACAGTGTTTCTACAGCTGGATGCCCTTCCTAACGCCAACCACTCCGTGAGTGTAGTGGGTGCTTTCCATGCTAGCATGGGTTGGACGGTTCAACTGGGGTCTGTGAAGCCAGAAGGCTGCACCAGGCTCCGGTCTGATCTGGCAGTGTTTCTACAGCTGGATGCCCTTCCTAACGCCAACCACTCCGTGAGTGTAGTGGGTGCTTTCCATGCTAGCATGGGTTGGACGGTTCAACTGGGGTCTGGGAAGCCAGAAGGCTGCACCAGGCTCTGGTCTGATCTGGCAGTGTTTCTACAGCTGGATGCCCTTCCTAACGCCAACCACTCCGTGAGTGTAGTGGGTGCTTTCCATGCTAGCATGGGTTGGACGGTTCAACTGGGGTCTGGGAAGCCAGAAGGCTGCACCAGGCCCAGTCTGATCTGGCAGTGTTTCTATGGCTGGATGCCCTTCTTAACGCCAACCACTCCGTGAGTGTAGTGGGTGCTTTCCTGCTAGCATGGTTGGACGGTTCAACTGGGGTCTGGGAAGCCAGAAGGCTGCACCAGGCTCTGGTCTGATCTGGCAGTGTTTCTACAGCTGGATGCCCTTCCTAACGCCAACACTCCGTGAGTGTAGTGGGTGCTTTCCATGCTAGCATGGGTTGGACGGTTCAACTGGGGTCTGGGAAGCCAGGAGGATGCACCAGGCTCCGGTCTGATCTGGCAGTGTTTCTACAGCTGGATGCCCTTCCTAACACCAATCACTCCGTGAGTGTAGTGGGTGCTTTCCATGCTAGCATGGGTTGGACGGTTCAACTGGGGTCTGGGAAGCCGGGAGGATGCACCAGGCTCCGGTCTGATCTGGCAGTGTTTCTACAGCTGGATGCCCTTCTTAACGCCAACCACTCCGTGAGTGTAGTGGGTGCTTTCCCTGCTAGCATGGGTTGGACGGTCAACTGGGGTCTGGGAAGCCAGAAGGCTGCACCAGGCTCTGGTCTGATCTGGCAGTGTTTCTACAGCTGGATGCCCTTCCTAACGCCAACCACTCCGTGAGTGTAGTGGGTGCTTTCCATGCTAGCATGGGTTGGACGGATCAACTGGGGTCTGGGAAGCCAGAAGGCTGCACCAGGCTCCGGTCTGATCTGGCAGTGTTTCTACAGCTCGATGCCCTTCCTAACGCCAACCACTCCGTGAGTGTAGTGGGTGCTTTCCATGCTAGCATGGGTTGGATGGTTCAACTGGGGTCTGGGAAGCCAGAAGGCTGCACCAGGCTCTGGTCTGATCTGGCAGTGTTCTACACAGCTGGATGCCCTTCCTAACGCCAACCACTCCGTGAGTGTAGTGGGTGCTTTCCATGCTAGCATGGGTTGGACGGTTCAACTGGGGTCTGGGAAGCCAGAGGCTGCACCAGGCTCCGGTCTGATCTGGCAGTGTTTCTACAGCTCGATGCCCTTCCTAACGCCAACCACTCCGTGAGTGTAGTGGGTGCTTTCATGCTAGCATGGGTTGGACGGTTCAACTGGTCTGGGAAGCCAGGAGGCTGCACCAGGCTCCGGTCTGATCTGGCAGTGTTCTACAGCTGGATACCCTTCCTAACGCCAACCACTCTGTGAGTGTAGTGGGTGCTTTCCATGCTAGCATAGGTTGGACGGTTCAATGGGGTCTGGAAGCCAGAAGGCTGCACCAGGCTCCGGTCTGATCTGGCAGTGTTTCTACAGCTGGATGCCCTTCCTAACGCAACCACTCCGTGAGTGTAGTGGGTGCTTTCCATGCTAGCATGGGTTGGACGGTTCAACTGGGGTCGGGAAGCCAGAAGGCTGCACCAGGCTCCGGTCTGATCTGGCAGTGTTTCTACAGCTGGATGCCCTTCCTAACGCCAACCACTCCGTGAGTGTAGTGGGTGCTTTCCATGCTAGCATGGGTTGGACGGTTCAACTGGGGTCTGGGAAGCCAGAAGGCTGCACCAGGCTCCGGTCTGATCTGATAGTGTTTCTACAGCTGGATGCCCTTCCTAACGCCAACCACTCCGTGAGTGTAGTGGGTGCTTTCCATGCTAGCATGGGTTGGACGGTTCAACTGGGGTCTGGGAAGCCAGAAGGCTGCACCAGGCTCCGGTCTGATCTGGCAGTGTTTCTACAGCTGGATGCCCTTCCTAACGCCAACCACTCCGTGAGTGTAGTGGGTGCTTTCCATGCTAGCATGGGTTGGACGGTTCAACTGGGGTCTGGGAAGCCAGAAGGCTGCACCAGGCTCTGGTCTGATCTGGCAGTGTTTCTACAGCTGGATGCCCTTCCTAACGCCAACCACTCCGTGAGTGTAGTGGGTGCTTTCCATGCTAGCATGGGTTGGACGGTTCAACTGGGGTCTGGGAAGCCAGAAGGCTGCACCAGGCCCAGTCTGATCTGGCAGTGTTTCTATGGCTGGATGCCCTTCCTAACGCCAACCACTCCGTGAGTGTAGTGGGTGCTTTCCATGCTAGCATGGGTTGGATGGTTCAACTGGGGTCTGGGAAGCCAGAAGGCTGCACCAGGCTCCGGTCTGATCTGGCAGTGTTTCTACAGCTGGATGCCCTTCCTAACGCCAACCACTCCGTGAGTGTAGTGGGTGCTTTCCATGCTAGCATGGGTTGGACGGTTCAACTGGGGTCTGGGAAGCCAGAAGGCTGCACCAGGCTCCAGTCTGATCTGGCAGTGTTTCTACAGCTGGATGCCCTTCCTAACGCCAACCACTCCATGAGTGTAGTGGGTGCTTTTTATGTGCCACATGCACAGGTGCCAGACGAGGCTGGCAAACAGCCATGATCAGATGGTGCTTTTTATGTGCCACCGGCACGGGGGCCAGGCGAGGCTGGCAAACGGCCTCAATCGGATGGTGCTTTTTACGTCCCACTGGCACAGAGGCCAGTCAGGGCAGCGCTGGCAACGGCCATGTTCGAGTGGTTCTCTTACGTACCACCGGCACTGGTATCACAGCTACAAATTCCATTGATGTTGATCGATTTTGAGTTCGATTTTCACTTGCCTCAACAGGTCTTCACAAGTAGGGTTTGTGTCACAAGAAGGAAAGGTATGCATAAGTGGGATGGCTACGTCCCAGGTAGAGGCCACGGGTTTTGGTCTCACTTGTTTTAACCCTTTTGTTACTGTATTTATTTTGAGATGTTCTGTGTTTCTTTCAATTACTTTAAATATAACAAAGAATTTAGTAAAATAACTTGGTTATCATTAAGCTTGTATTAGGAACATAAATTGTGAGTAAGGTTTGGTGGAAGATTTTAATTGAAACCTTAAGAAAACAAGACATTTGTACAACAGAGCCAGAGCCAGTTTCAGCCAGGTTGGTAACAAAAGGGTTAATTAATTTTGAGAATATCAAAAAGTTTAGTAAAATAACTTTCTCGTCACTAAGCTGTGTGCCAACAACCACCTTGAGGATCTTTTTGAGCTCCATGTGTCCAACACATGTGGGCATACCTACAAAGTCAGAAAACAGCACAGCTCCCATGACTTTCGGAAACATTTTTTCACACTCAGAGTTGCTGAAGCATGGAATGAACTACCTGCATCAGTTGTTAGTTGCCAAGACATTGCTTCCCTTAAAACCTCCATGCTTCCTGAAATTTGCCAACATTACACCTGATATCACTGCCCCTGCTTTATGAATTCACACATGTATATCATGGCTCATACACTGTTCACTTTCCTGACATTTGTACATAATTCTGTGTTCTGTACATGCACTTTTGATGAGTTGTAGTACACCTGCACACTTCAAGGTGGCGAGCTGGCAGAAATGTTAGCACGCCGGCTGAAATGCTTGGCGGTATTTCGCCTGTCTTTACATTCTGAGTTCAAATTCTGCCGAGGTCAACTTTGCCTTTCATCCTTTCGGGGTCGATTAAATAAGTACCAGTTACACACTGGGGTCGATATTATCGACTTAATCCGTTTGTCTGTCCTTGTTTGTCCTCTCTGTATTTAGCCCCTTGTGGGTAGTAAAGAAATAAGAAGTGGGGCATTTGAACAGCCTCTGTCTTCATCAAGATGTCAAGGGAATCAGACCTGTGAAAAGCATCTCCTAGGGAGAGTAACTTCTGGATAGGGGTTAGAGTAGTGTACATGTGTGGTAACGACCATTGAGGTCTGCCGATTCTTGTAAATCAAAGCAGGATGCTCTGTACTGATTTCATCTTGAGGTAAGAGTATCCATATTTCTTTTGCCCTCCAGGTACTCTTTACCCTTTTACTTGTTTCAGTCATTTGACTGCGGCCATGCTGGAGCACCGCCTTTAATCAAGCAACTCGACCCCGGGACTTATTCTTTTGTAAGCCCAGTACTTATTCTATCGGTCTCTTTTGCCGAACCGCTAAGTGACGGGGACATAAACACACCGGCATCGGTTGTCAAGCAATGCTAGGGGGACAAACACAGACACACACACACACACACATATATATACATATATATGACGGGCTTCTTTTAGTTTCCGTCTACCAAATCCACTCACAAGGCTTTGGTCGGCCCGAGGTTATAGCAGAAGACACTTGCCCAAGGTGCCACACAGTGGGACTGAACCCGGAACCATGTGGTTGGTAAGCAAGCTACTTACCACGCAGCCACTCCTGCGCCTATTTATATATATATATATGATGGGCTTCTTTCAGTTTCCGTCTACCAAATCCACTCACAAGGCATTGGTCGGCCCGAAGCTATGGTTGAAGACACTTGCCCAAGATGCCACGCAGTGGGACTGAACGCGGAACCATGTGGTTGGTAAGCAAGCTACTTACCACACAGCCACTCGTGCACCTACGGCATACTAAATATATTTTTCCACAAAACATCATTGTTAAAATAGAGTCTGCATCTTATGCACAAATGCATCTTACAGAGCTGCAAACATGGTTATTCTTTCATTTATTATCTTCTTCTTGCAGTTATACACCATCCTGTCTGTTACCTTGGGTACGCCGCCCAAAGAGTTCGTCTGGGATTATTACAATAAATCAAAGGTTTATCACTCTATCGGACCCATCTCACCTCATGATTTCTACCACGAACACATCAAACCCGTGTTTGATGTCTCAGATATGGTAAGATATCAGGTCTTTTTTTCTTTTTATTTTCTGTTTACGATCATTATTTTTTGTGTGTTTTACTACATAAAGGTCACCAACTGCCTACCTTGAGTAATTACTCACGGCACGGCCTGATATATATATATATATATAATATATATATATATATATATATATGTAATGTAGGATTAAATTTTTTCAAAAAAAAAATTCTTTTTGAAAAAAATTTTATCAATGGCCAGCATATTAAAAAATACCTTTAAAGGTTAAATTTATAAACAATTCATAAATAAGGGCAAACGAAAAAATTTCTAATGCCAAATATGCCGAAAAATTGGACATATTGTCCATTAACCATATAATTTTTTCACAATACGCACACAGCGAATTGTTTATATATATATATATATATATATATATATATATATACATATATATATTCTGCTGAGCTCAGTAGAAGACACTTGCCCAAGGTGCCACGCAGTGGGACTGAACCCGGAACCATGTGGTTGGTAAGCAAGCTACTTACTACACAGCCATGTGTGTGTGTGTGTTTATCCATTACTTATTTATCTTTGCTATCGTTGTATCTATCTCCCATAGGTATGTTTGGTGAATGACCCTCGTCCCAGCAGCCTCTACAACAAGACCTACACAGTAGAATACCTGGGTAACATGACTTCGGGTAACCCTGTCATCTACATCAACCAACCCATCGAAAAACTCAAACACTATGCACTGATGCAGCTGCAGAGTAAAAAGGTCAGTGACGTATTTTGGTTTTACGGGTGTGTGTGTGTGTGTTTGGATGTGTGTGTGTTTGGGTGTGTGTGTGTGTGTTTGAGTGTGCATGTGTTTGTGTGTGTATTTATGTGTGTTTGGGTTTGTTTGGGTGTGTGTTTGGGTGTGCGTGTGTTTGGGTGTGTGTGTGTGTGTGTTTGGGTGTGTGTGTGTGTGTTTGGGTGTGTGTGTGTTTGAGTGTGCATGTGTTTGTGTGTGTTTGTGTGTATTTGGGTGCGTTTGGGTGTGTGTGTGTGTTTGGGTGTGTGTGTGTTTGGATGTGTGTGTGTTTGGGTGAGCGTGTATGTGTTTGGATGTGTGTGTGTGTTTGGGTGTGCGTGTGTTTGTGTGTGTGTGTGTGTTTGGATGTGCGTGTGTTTGTGTATGTGTTTGTGTGTTTGGGTGTGTGTGTATTTGTGTGTGTGTTTGTGTGTGTATTTATGTGTGTTTGGGTTTGTTTGGATGTGTGTGTGTTTGGGTGTGTGTGTGTTTGGGTGTGTGTGTGTTTGGGTGTGTGTGTGTATTTATATGTGTTTGGGTGTGAGTTTGTCTGCATGTAGTATTTGTGGCCCTTGAGACCAATAAAGAAAGAATTATTCTTCTCATTATTTTCAAGGTATTATTGGTGAGCTGGTAGAAGCATTAGCACGCTAGGGAAAATGCTGAGGGACATTTCATCTGTTTTTACATTCTGAGTTCAAATTCCACCAAGGTCGACTTTGCCTTTCAACATTTTTCTGGGGTTGATAAAATACATACCAGTTGAACACTGGGGTTGATGCTATCAACTAACCCCTTCCCCCAAAATTTTGGGCCTTGTGCCTATTATCATTATTATAATTATTATTATTATTATTATTATTGAGTGAGAGAGCAGTGCATGCCATGAAAGGGATACTGGAGTAAAATATATGAAGCCCAGTATACCCATCATGACTACCCGTCTGATAAGGGTACACCAGGCATATGCATCACAACCATATGTGCGCGACATGGTGATCTCATATCAAGATAAACAGCACATGACCTTGCAGGTGGGGCCCAGTTAGAATTTTCTTCTGGTCGAGTAACGCATCCCGCTCAAAAGGTCCCTGAATAAGGGTTGTTTAAGGATATTGAACGAAACACCCATGTTTCCAGAGGTGAATTATTCAAACCCCAAAGAATTCCTCTCAACACATGGCTATGATGCTCCCCCACTACTTCTGCTCATGATCAGAGATGCACATATCATCAGCCACCAAGGGACATGCTCAACTGGTTACGGTCAAACAACTGACAAGCAAATCTGAGGTATTGAGCAGAATATTTGCTGTAGCCCATCTTTTATACCAAGACAAAACAATGTACATGATAACACTTCCAATCAGTTAAGACCAGAAGCCATGAGAGCCACTGCCTGGTACTGCATCAGGGCATTAGCAAATCTGTGGTATTGAGCAGAATATTTGCTGTAGCCCATCTTTTATACCAAGACAAAACAATGTACATGATAACACTTCCAATCAGTTAAGATCAGAAGCCATGAGAGCCACTGCCTGGTACTGCATCAGGGCATTAGCAAATCTGTGGTATTGAGCAGAATATTTGCTGTAGCCCATCTTTTATACCAAGACAAAACAATGTACATGATAACACTTCCAATCAGTTAAGATCAAAGCCATGAGAGCCACTGCCTGGTACTGCATCAGGGCATTAGCAAATCTGTGGTATTGAGCAGAATATTTGCTGTAGTCCATCTTTTATACCAAGACAAAACAATGTACATGATAACACTTCAATCAGCTAAGATCAGAGCCATGAGAGCCACTGCCTGGTACTGCATCAGGGCATTAGCAAATCTGTGGTATTGAGCAGAATATTCATTGTAGCCCATCTTTTATACCAAGACAAAACAATGTACATGATAACACTTCCAATCAATTAAGATCAGAAGTCACAATTATTATTGTTATTATTATCATCATCATCATCATTATTATAGTTATTATTATCGTTATTATTATTATCATTGTTATTATTATTATTGTTATTATCATGGTTTCCGTTGTTTCTCTTGTTTTGTCCAGAGTGTGTGGTTTGGCTGTGATCATTCCCATCAGAACCAGTTGAAAGGTATTGGCTGCCTGGATATGAGAGCGTAAGTAACACCCTTGCTGTCAAATGTTCCCTCGTGCACCAATCGTTGCCTTTTCTTATAACAGACACGGCTGTGGTGGCAGCGGTGGAGGTGGTGGGTGGTGGCAGTTGCCTGCTTATACATTGATGGTGATACTACTACTACTACTACTACTACTACTACAACTGTGACCACCATCACTACCACTATTCAACAGCAGCAGCAGCAGCATTGCTACCACAACCTCTGCAATCATTGTCATGTCCACCATAAACACTATCATCGCTACCACCACCAACACCACCACCATGCACACCACCACCACCAACAACAAAAGCAACGTTACGGCCAACACCCCCCACAATCACTACCACCACCACCACTACCACCACCGCTACCAACACAACAACTAATACCACCATCAGCAACAACACAATACCGCCAATACCACCACTCACCACCACCGCTACCAGTACTACTATCACCACCACTACTACCACCACCACTAGTACTACTATCATCACCACCATCACTACTACTACTACTACTACATAGTCAAACCTAGGGACCTAGGCTTGACTATGTGCTTAAAAAGTTTGCTTTGCTACTACATATAATAATAATTATAATAATAATAATAGCAGTACCAGGTAGAGGCTCTCATGGCTTCTGATCTTAACTGATTGGAAGTGTTATCATGTACATTGTTTTGTCTTGGTATAAAAGATGGCCTA
>NC_043025.1:7632548-7635048 GCF_006345805.1 Octopus sinensis
AGATGAGTGAGGGTTGGTGATAGGGAAAGCATCCGGTCATAAAAATTAAACAATCTGCCCCAAATGAATTCTGTCCGCCGCATGGAAGCATGGTAAAGTGGATGGTTAAAATGATGATGTTGATGATAAAAATGACAATGGATTGATGAAGCCAAAGATGACAATAATCATGACGATGACAACAATGATGATGATGATGATATCCTCATCATTATCGTTTAACATCGGTTTTTCCATGCTGGCATGGGTTAGATGGTTTGAGTGGAGCTGGTAAGGTCAGGAGCTGGCAAGGCTAGGAGCTGGTAGGGCCAGGAGCTGGCAAGGCCAGGAGCTGGCAAGGCCAGGAGCTGGTAAGGTCAGTAGCTGGCAGGGCCGGGAGCTGGCAGGGCCAGGAGCTGGCAGGGCCGGGAGCTGGTAGGGCCGGGAGCTGGTAGGGCCGGGACCTGGCAAGGCCAGGAGCTGGCAAAGCTGGGAGCTGGCAGGGCCGGGAGGTGGCAAGGCCAGGAGCTGGTAAGGTCAGTAGCTGGCAGGGCCGGGAGCTAGCAGGGCCAGGAGCTGGCAAAGCTGGGAGCTGGTAAGGTCAGGAGCTGGCAAGGCCAGGAGCTGGCAAGGCCGGGAGCTGGCAAAGCTGGGAGCTGGCAGGGCTGGGAGCTGGCAAGGTCAGGAGCTGGCAGGGCTGGGAGCTGGCAGGGCCAGGAGCTGGCAGGGCCAGGAGCTAGCAAGTCCAGGAGCTAGGGCCAGGAGCTGGCAAGGCTGGGAGCTGGCAGGGAGCTGGTAAAGCCAGGCACTGTACCAGGTTTTGGCATGGTTTCTACAGTTGGATGCCCTTCCTAACACCAACCACTTTACAGAGTGTTCTGGGTGCTCATTGCATGGCACTATCACCAGTGCTTTTTATGTGGCACCAGTGCCAATTTCCTTCTACGTGGCACCAACTGGGTCACCAAGTATTAAGTGGGTGTGTGGCCTTGTGCCATTTGACAGAGTAAAAGTATGTACGCATTTATATACTTGTACACACACATACATATATGATACCTTGTGGTGTTTTTTCTTTCCTTTTTCCATTGCAGGCTACCTGGTCATGTCCGATGATTGGTTCTCAGAGTTTGTGTACGAGGTTGTGATTGACAAGAAGTTCCTACCTGCCGACCTTCTCGAACTTCTCAAAGTGAAACCCACCGTGCTCCCGGCCTGGGATCCAATGGGCTCCTTGGCCCAATAAAACGGGAAGAAGAAGATGAAGAAGAAGAAGAAGAAGAAGAAGAAGATGATGATCATGTTGCCCATGTGCACCCCCTATCGATATAACCCACCCACCCAGATGCGCAGCCCATCTGCCACAACTAACCCTTCCTCGTACTCCGAACCGCTCCTACCCTCAGTCCTTTCTTCTGTGTTGTTTTTCATCTCGCTGCCTCTTTTACTTGCAGAGACTTGCAGCTAATTCGGTGCCGTGTCACCATCCGTACTGGCTGCTAGGGTGATGTAGGGACCAGGGAGCTTGAACTTACTTATTGCCCCCTCCCAGTTGAGGGGACGGGAGAATTGAATGACTTTTGACCTCAAGGCAGGACCTCATTGAGATAAATAAAATAAATATATCTCTGTGTATGTTTGTGGGCATATGTATGTATATATATATGTATATATAGGTATATATATTGTTATATTTTGGAATGGTCATTTTGCTAGTTTAGCCAATAAAAACACACACACTATATATTTGGTGTTTATGTTTATGTTTTCCAGTTTCAGCTCTTGAGCTGTGGCCATGCTGGGGCACCGCCATTTGCTGGGGCACCGCCATATATTTGGTGTTATTTATTTTTTACATTAATCTTAATCTTATTTCGGCCAGAGTTCTTTTGTCACACTCCTGTGACCTCATCAGTGGTCCTTTGTTTTCTTCTTTCTTAGTTGTGTCTCTCCTTACTAACGGTCAGCTATTCGAAATAGTTAGTAAGGAGAGACACAAATAAGAAAGAAGAAAACAAAGGACCACTGATGAGGCCACAGGAGTGTGATGAAAGAACTCTGGCCGAAATAAGATTAAGATTAATGTAAAAAATAAATAACACTGAAGCAAAATAACACCAAATATATAGTGTGATTTTATTGGCTAAACTGGCAAAATGACCATTCCGAAATATAACAATATCTGTTTCAACACACGACTTCACATAAAAAATCTTGCACAACAAATATATGAACATACTATATATATATATATATACATACATATATACACACATATATACATATATTGACAATGAATAATATTTTCCAAACAGAAGCACACTCTAAAAGCAGAACAGTAATGCATTTATATAAATTTAAATTCATGTGTATATATATATATATATATATATATATATACACACACACACATACATGCATGCATATATATATATACACACACACACACACCACACACACACACACACACATACATACATACATATATATGTTTGTGTGTGTGTGTATATACATACATATG